>NC_089197.1:6886909-6964409 GCF_963930695.1 Labrus bergylta
ATTTTGCATGACGTTAGTGAAACTTTATTTATTCAAGAAGTCTCTGTCAGAGCCGGAGTTTGGCACACGATTTTCACAAGATGGAGATTTCAGCAGGACTGCCCCTGAAATCCTGATCACAGGGAATAAACGTCACCACCCCCTCCCACTCGCTCCAAGTGAATTCTCCTGATTATATCCTGCTGCGTTTTACATCAGCTCACTCTGACTTTCTGCAGAATAAATACGAGGAGGCTGGAGGAGAAACTCCGGGTGAAGAGAGAAACATTCAGCTGTTTGTGTTCACACATGACGCTCACTCCTGCAGATATCAGGAGATTTTATGAAAGCGTGAACACAGCTTTAAAAAGTCTAACTTTAAACTCCTTTACCTTGTGTTACATTTGTTACAGCCTGAAGAAGATGACAATCAAGAATGGTGTTGTTGTTCAGCTATGTAATGGAGACTTGATGGGTGAAGCTAACTGGCCTTTAGATGACCTCTGATGGGTCCTAGCATAGGATTAGTTGTGTTCAGATTATTGTGACCTCCACATGGAAAGTTTTCCTGCGCACAGCCAGAGCTCGCTGACAGGCGTCCTAGCCTGGACTACAAACAAACACATAAAGAGTTCAGATATCTAAAGCTGGTCTATCGCCTGAACTCAAGTCTTTAAACAGTCATCCAGAATCCAATGAGTGACATTAAGATTGCTATAACCACCTCTTACAGTCTTTTGCTTGGTAGGTGTGTTATTCAGGTAGTTGCTAATGTTGCCTCAAGCTGCCAGCCTCATTTAAACACTCAGGGAGAGTTTTTCTGAGACATCATTATCACATCCACAGATATCTAAAAACCTGAAAAACAAAACTTGTGTGCATGATTGGATCTTTTTTTCTTCTTTTCTATAGTTTTAAACCCTAAAATATGTGACTTGTTAAAAAATTGACAACTTACATTACCTCAAATATTTCCAGCCGTTATCAAAGACAGAGACAGCTGCCATGACAGGCACAACATGTTTATCGTTGCCATGGAAACACCGGCTGTTACGTCAAAGACCGGGGGTCGGGGTTAGGGGAGTAGTAGAAAAGAATCTCTCCCATGATTCCCCACCAGCCTCAACGTTATCTTTTTGTTGCTTTGATTGAGAGCCCCCTGGTGGCCGAAGGTACAAACTGTGTGTTTATGGAATAAATCCTTTCTCTGATGCAATCTCCTGAATTCCTACAGAGCAGTATTTCTCTGGACGCAGATGTAGAAATGACGTTCATGACACTTTAACAGTAAACATCCAGGACCGGATCACAGCTGTGCTGCAACTCCGCTGATAAATATTGACGGTAAAATATTTGTGAGTCATTGGTTGACCTCTGAGCGGCAGGTTAGTCAGCGTGGATCTAAAAAAAAACAAACAGTGAATACAAACTGTGTGTGCGGGGACAGAGTGAGTCTGTCACTCTGCTGCTGATTCACACAGACGCACACAAACACAGCGAGCGTCTGATTGGCTCACCTGGGCTGGCGCTGTGAAGGTATAGCCCGTCTCGTCTCCTCCCCCAGCCGGCTGAGGGAGGGAGACCGGCTCCTCGCCCCCCTCCCCATGGTCCGTACCACCACGTTGCCATTGGGGCTGCCGCTGGGCATCTGCTGGAGCAGCTGGGGTGACAGGCTGCGGTGTAATGCTGCCGAGCCAGGCTGCGAGTGACCCTGCTGGGGGGCCCGGTGCGGCTGGGGCTGGGCGTGTTGGTGCTGCTGCTGCAGGTGGGGGCCCCAGTTGCCAGGCGAGCCGTGCTGCTGCTGGTACTGACTGACCGTTAGGTTGTTGTCGCTGTTGGAGCGCAGGAGGACCCGCGGCGCCGAGAGCGAGGACGGGGACTGGTCGGTTCCGCTGCCAGTAGACGGACCCCGGCGGCGTTTGGAGTAGGCTGGAGCCTCGCGGAAAGGCACTGCAGAGGAATGAGGGAGGAAAAAAAAGAGGTTCATTCATATTTAGCCATCGTGATGTTTGTGAACTTTTAAAACGTGATATGGAAACGGAGTGTTGGAGAGAGCAAAATATCAAAGCTTCAGTTACAACCTGCAACCTTGGATACATGTCATACCCCCCCCCCACACACTTCCTGTCTGGATCTACCCAGCATTCAACTGTAAGACAAAGATGGAACTGTAAGACAAAGTGCGCTGGTACAGCTCAGAGAAGGAGAAGGAGAGGATGTAAAAATAGCCAACCTGTCTGTTCCAATGTGTTTTTTTTATGTCTCAATGACGTCCATCAGGACAGGAGACTACAGACACATGAAGTGTGTCCATAAATTGATAATTCTCCGGCGTTTCTCTACACCTCTGGTCATTTTTCTACCCTCATCGATCCATCAAAATCTCATCAGCTCGGCCTAAAACCTTGAAAGGATGCACCTATCTCACACACACACACACACACACACACACACACACACACACACACACACACACACACACACACACACACACACACACACACACACACACACACACACACACACACACACACACACACACAACACACGCTCACGCACACACACATTGATGACGGTTGTGATATGGGAGCTCCAGCTGATGATCAATCATCATGATTTGATTCTTGAGTGGTTTTGTAGTTTTTTTTTTAGCTTTTCCTACAAATATGGTGAAATAATGAGGTTTACTGTGATGGTCACAGGGGGATTAGCTGCAGAAGGTTACAGGTTTGTGATGGTTTAAAATATAATTAAAAATAACGAGGTTAAAAGATAATAAAACACATGGGCATTAAATGGTGTTAAACCTGGGAGATCTGGAAATCAGGATGAAATGACTGAGTTTGAGTATTTTTATATTCTATTTCTTAAAGCTCCCATATTCTCCTCACGTTCACCTTTCATGTCGTCAGTGTGTGAAACCTTTAGAGCAGCTTTACATGATCTCATTTATCTGATAGTGGCGTCAGTAAAACCCTCATTTCAGATGCCGTCACTTTAAGACCCTCCTCCCCACGTGCCCACTCTCTTCTGATTGGCCAGCTCTCTGGAAGACTTCCAGGAGGGCAGAACGCTGCAGGGCTGCCAAGGGAGGGCTGCTCTCCAGTGCTGGGAGAAGAGAGTCTATGTAAGAGCTGCACACACAGAGGCTTGAAGCCGTGTGATGAAATTCTTGGTTTCATATCGGGGAACTATGGCGTGATTTGCAGGACTAGCTGTTTAGTGCCCTCTACAGACTCATCCTGGGATTTCTCCAACATACATTTACCTCATGATCTGAAACTTTGTCCACGTTTAGTTTGAACGTCCTGCATTGTAACGCTACATGTGAGTTTAAAAATGAGGATCAGCAGAATAGGTCGACTTTAAGTATTCACTTAATGTGGTCTGATGGAACACTAAGAAGTTTTATATTTTGTGCGTTTTTGTTGAAATCTACAGAAGAGGATTAGAGACAGATGTGATGAATAAATAATGATAGGAGGAGGATTTTTTTTGATCCATTATGCACTCTGAGGATAAAGTCGAGAAAAAAGTCTAAATGTTGAGAATTAAGTTGAAATACAACCTCGTGAGATTTCAACTTTATTCTCACCATTTTTACTTTTTCTCAACTTTTCAACATTTTTCTCAAAGTGCATAAAAAAAAAAAAATCTCCCTCCTGTCATTATTTATCAATCGATCATTATTTCAACAGCACAGATTCATAACAACTGTTATCTCACAAGAGCATATGGGATAATATGCAGGAAGGATTTCTCCTTTGTATTTTTCCTGCACACTTCCTCGCCGCTGAGGTGGAGGTCGGAGCAGGCCGTGTATTTATTTCTCACGCCTGGTTTGGATCGTCTTCCGTAAAAACCAGCATAATCTATATTTCTCCTTCATGCGCATTAAAGCTGAAGAAAGTTGTGAAATGTAACGAGAGGGAAGTACAGATATTTGCATTAAACATGTACTTAAGTTAAGTCTAGATATCTGAAATTATTTTTAATTTGAAATTTGTGGAATGCACATTTAAGACAAACTGTGTTGCTAAGTTACTCGGGGAGTGACATCACTAGATGGCGCCTCGTTTTTACTTTTGAAGTATGTTTGAGCGGCGCTTCTGCCGCTAACGGATTTCTGTAACCGAGCTCCTGTTTTCCTCTCAGCTCAACAGTGTGGACGCCATGTCGCTCATGTATGAAACAATAGCAGCCGTACGGCGATGTGATGTTGATGTGTCGTGTGGTTGTGCACTTTCTGCTAACTCTGCTGTCTCTGACGCTCTCCAAGTGTTCACCAAGAGGCACCGTTACAGAGTTTATACAAACAAAGTTTTTCTGCAGGACAACTTCCAAACTCCTGATGAATTGATTCCCTTTCAAGTGTGAAGCTGCACATTGATAACACATCCTGACAGTGATAGACTGAGGCTTCCTGCTGCACACTCTCTCTCTCTCTCTCTCTCTCTCTCTCTGTCCATCATTAGCATGATTATCGGGATGACATGAGCACATCTGAGCTCCTCTGGCTCGTTCCGCTCTGCCTGAGCTCCTCTGTCGGACTGTTCCAGGAAAGGAGGTTGGTCTTGATTTCCCCACGGATACTTTCTTCCATTACACCGCTCCATGACGAGCCTGCAACTGCAACCAGCGACCCTCGTGATCCTGCGAGTCACAGCGGAGCAGGCAGAGCAGAACACGGCCTGCAGCATTTCCAATAACAACCTCCTGATTATCGGCTAATTAATGCGATGCTAACCTCGGCTAGCATCCCTGTGCTGCAGCTTCCTGCAACGGGGATTCACTGAGTCATTATCACTCTCCCAGACCAATATCTCAGACCTTCCTCTCTCCCTGTGTGGACTGCAGGCGTGTTGATGAAGAGAAGAGGTGATAACATCTAATGAGCTCGCACATTTAGGAGCTACCAGGCAATCCGCGCGTGTCCCTAAAGTGTGTGTGTGGCCCTCCGAGCTAGCGGCGCAGGTTTTAACTTCAGCTGAACACACACTTCTGCAGCGACTCACTCTCTTCTCTCTGAGTCTCACACAAATTAATTATCAAGTGAAATGGAGGGGGGAGTCAACACAAGCAGAGCCTCTTATGTAAGAGTTGGAAAAGCAATCAGTGAGTCGATATAATTAAGCGCTGGTGAAGCTGAGACTGCGGTTCAGAGGTCGGAGAGTCTGGAAGCACTCCGCGCGGCTGGACGATGGTGTTGACATTAAGCTAACACTCGGAGCTGTGAAAGGACGACAGATCAAACGCCGCTCGTCTCTCTAGTCGGTGTGTCCAAAATGATTTGCGCTTATGCTAACGAGAAATAAAGGTGATTCTGGAGATCAACTCCCAACTCCAACCAGCCTGACCGGGAACCTGTGGAGGATCATCCTAATGGTGTTCCTTTAAATCTTAAAAGCTTTTTAAAGAATTCAACAGTCTACAAAAGAGGAAAATAAGAACATGAAACAGCCAATCCTTGAAGAACGTTTAGTTTGTATCCAACAGAAAAAGAAGGAGCATGCCTGTTTTGTGTTTTGAGCATTTGTGTGTCTATCATTGTTCTGAACTGTACAGCTCCCCCTCTCTCTCCCTCTCTCTCTCTCGTATGTCCATCTGTTACATACACTAATGTAACTTTTGCATCTTCAAGGTAGATCAATTAGCTTTCTACAAATAAAATACAGACTTCTCCTAAAGTGAAGCTGCTCCATCGTCCCTTCTGGGCCTCCATACATGTTGTGGTGGTGACTGTGTCTGCAGAGACTCTGTCCTCTGACTGGATTTTACTGTTCTGCTTTGTTCTGGTTGACTCGGGATGTTTCTGGGCGGAGGGCTGGTGTGTTTCCTCCAGCCAATGACAGAGCAGCAGGTGAGTTTAGGAGTGGATACAATTCAGAGATTGGACAAGATTCAAACCGGTGAATATGACGGACGTGGACATAGCAGCAAAGAAGAGAAAATATAATCAGAGTGAGGAGAAACACCAAGCGGGAGGTGAATCTTGTGTTGGCTTTTACCCGTGGACGTGGAGTTGGTCTGAAAATGAAATTACCGGTATATTCATCCAAAAATTTGAACTGATCTGATTTTTAGAATGCAGCAGAGGGGAAAAGAAGGTTTCCATGGTGTGACAGAAGCTTTATGCGGTGGTTCATAGAAGCTACTAAACAGTCAGGGGAACAACAGCGCCATCTTTCTTTGCTAATATCTGCCTAAAATAGCACTGAGAATGAGAAGGAAGAGAGCTGAAATTCTAATTCTGGATGATATGGTGATTGGAGGGCTAACCCTGCAGGGACAGAACTTCCTCAGAGTCAGGTTATCTTCAGCTAAGCTGCAGAGACGAGGGATGTAACAGCTGCACATCACATGCTAACTGTTGTTTTGGGGCTTTTTTAATTTAAGAATGATTTTTCCTGCTCACACATGTGAAGTCAGTGCTCCTGATTCCAAACAATCATTCAAAGCATAATCAGCATAATCGACTGACTCAAAAGGCAACATAAAGGTCACATATTATTCTAAATCCACTTCACCATGTTTATTTAACTCTAATATGTGTCCCTAGTCTGTCTACAAACACCCCAATGATGAGAAAAGTCCATCCTCTCCATCTTCTGCCTGCTCCACTTTTCACAAAATGTGTGCTCAAACAGGACGTTTGGAGATTTTCCCTTCATGACATCACAAAGGGCAGTAACCCCTCCCCCAGGTGGGTGACACTCCCACAGCTAGGTGTTTGTTCTGTCCTCTGAGTCTGCCTTCTCACCGTAAACAATAGGACATGGAGCGAGAAAGCCAGAGACACCCAAGCCCTTCCAGAGAGGGGGCGTGGTCAGATACAGCTCATTTACATATTTAAAGGTACAGACACAGAAACAGCCTGTTCTAAACAGGGCTGAAATAGAGGGTTTATAGACATGATCAAATACAGGATCAGAGTGGATTTAGAAAAAGAAACTTTACACACATGTTTTGAGGAGCTCTGAGACTTATTTACACTGAAGAGGAGGAGAATATGTGACCTTTAAAAAACTGTGATCCGAGTTCCAGATAATTATATCTAAAGTGAACGAGGACACAGTTGTCTTCTATCAATGAGTGTATTTACATGGACTTACGTTTCCCCATTATGAGCCATATCCCGGGTTTGATCGTATTCAGGCTTTTACATGCACACAGAGAAACCTGCTTATTCATATCACTGGCAAAAGAAAGTCAGACTTCCACGTGTTACAGTGCTCGGATCTTCCTCGTTACTGGTCCCACAGAGCGTGCTCACTTGGAGTCATAGTCCTGAGGCTCTGATCTGCGTTTATTACGTCGACAAAACTATCTCTGAATTTGTCTTAAATCACATTTTACAACTTTTAGAACCTAAAGATTTTAAAAATTGACGTTGATGTACTTTAAAAAATGTATCCACTGATTTAAAGACGTCTCTTTCCCGATGTAAGCTTAAGGAAAAAAGTATTTTTGTGCCAATGGCATCTTGTGACGCTACAGTACCAGCTTTGGCCACCAGGGAAAACTGGCATCAACAGTCAGCGCACCTCCTGCTGTAAACATGATCAGTACTGGTATCCTGGTTTCTGATTACTGCATCTTATCTGTGCAGCCGCCTCTGATGTTTTTTTTTTTTTTTTACAACCCGAACTGCAGCAATTTGGAAATCTGTGAAAAATGAGACCACTGTGGATTAATGTGACAGCAAATATGAAAGATGTCCCGACGTCTGACTGCTGTCAGCATGTCCCTGCCACCGCGTAGGACAAGGGAGTGACGGGTGAAGAAACGCAGCCATGACAGGTGGGACAGTAAGGAGAGTAACAGTAAGTAGCTGTCGTGTAAAATGAGTAGAGAATATGTTGAAGGCCCCTAAGTGAGGGTTAATGAGACATCATGTGATGCACACTGTAACACATGCTGGTTTCCCACAATCCTGCATGGAGACGACGTTCATTGAAAATCGATTAAAGCGTCACTAAACCTTCACACGGTCTCTGTGGGGAGATCGAAGAGCAAAGGATGTGTAATTATCTGAATCACTTTGACTTCAAATCACTACACATCCAACAGCAGAGAGCCACAAGTGATAAGAAAAAAACTCCCATAATGCACTGCTTTCCCTGTGCTGTGAGATGACTGATTGGCTAAATTACAGTTATGTGAATCTGCTGTCAGCTGTGACGCAAGATGGTGGTGATTCATACGTTCTCCTCACACAGAGTATATAGTCTTTAGAGAAAGTCGAACCAGGAAGTGAGATTTTCACGTTAAAAATAAAAAACGATTCCTCGAGTTAGCATCAAAACTCACATCTCATTCTGATGGACAGCTTAAGTCCCTTTCAGGATCTTGTCAGCTGGTCTGAAACCTTTAAGTCACTCTTTTTTTTAAACTTCAACCTTTAAAATATGTTCAGGAAATTCAGCCTTCAGAGCTGAAGAGATCGGATGTGACAACGTTTGCTCAGAAAGCCTAAAGCACCAAAGCTCTGTAAATGTTTCAGGTACAAAGCAGCGACTGCAGACCTTTAAACACACGCGTAACAAAGTGAATGTTGGCCTAGCGGTAAAGGATGCACACTCCATGTACAGAGGCAATAGTCCTCATCACAGCAGCCGTGGGCTTGAAACCGACCTTGGCCCTTTGCTGCATGTCCTCCCCTGCTCTAACACTCGGACGTTTCCTGTCTCTCTTCAGCTGTCTTATTCAACAAAGGCTAAAATGCCCCCCAAAAAATCTTTAGAATCATTGTCCATACAAAACCTCACAGAAACAGACCTCAGTGTACAGATACAGATTGTACAAGTCGAGGGACGTGCAGCACTTTTACGCACAGTATTTGATCACAAGCGGAGCGACACAAACATTACATCATCATTTCTAAAAAAAAGTCTAATAAGCAAATGGTTCACTTTTCTCTTTTCACAATAAAACACAGAAACATTGAAAACCTAAAGCCTTTTATGTCTCGTGCCAAGATTTTAAAATCAATTCAGTTGTTGTTTTTCATGTATTTTACATATTTTGATTTAAATGTGCTCTGATGCTTTGACAAAATGTATTTTTATTAAACTTCCCAGTCAGTAAAGACAAAGACTCAAATGATGACCCTTGTACCCTTGTAAGATTTGACATCATGTCCTGCAGTCTTCATTGATTTATGCTTGCTGCAATAACATATAAATGTGCAACATTTCCACACAAACACATCTTACTGAAGGGAAGCAAACCGAGCAGCCGGTTTAAAACATCCACATCCAGAGCAAATCAACAAAACAGCTCCATTGCTCTAAGTAGAAAACCTCATTTTGCTACTGATGCGTTTTTTCATCATTAAAAATACTTCTAATGAGGTTAATAACATGCACAAGTTGACATAAAAAGCTGTCAACTCAGCGACCTCATCACTCCTGCAGGGAGCATGTTTTTGGCCCCTCTCCCCGCCTGTAGGCTCCTGTCCCCGCTGAGCAGCTCTGCCTCAGTCTCATTGAGAAAACGGAACCAACGCGTCAAACCACCGACACGGTTTCACACGCAGGCAGATGGACGGGCTGTTCGGGTTGAAGGGGACAGCACAAAGTCATGTCTGTGGGTGTTTTCTCCAGCCTGGAGTCCCATTTATCATCTCTGCCTGTGACCTAAAAAATAGTCCACAGTCGGCGCTGCCTCCTTTTTTCTTTTTCATCTGAAAACTGGCGGATTATTCTCTAACCTAGATGCGCACCGACCTTCCTACACCCGAACAGCGACGCTGTAAAGACCGCGCTTTTATCCAAACTAAAGAAAATGCATCATACTTCCCTTGATGGAGTACCTGAGCATCTCCACACCTGCCCATTGAGTTGACAGTGCAGGTATGCGCGAGCTCCAAACGTCCGACGCTGGAGCGCCTGATTTGAAAAGTAAAAAAAAAAAGAATGATCTGCTGCTTACCTTCCTTTTTTAAGGCATTGATGATCGACTTCATTTTCACTTCTTTGTTACTCCACTCTACGTCACAGTTGGTGCATATCACACTACTTTAGAGCCCGAGTTTCCCCTTCAGCACCACGGACAGCGACTCCGCGGAGAGGAGCTGCCGCGCGCAGCGCATATCATCCCGCTCACACCTTCTACTACCAGCGGCTCCCTGAGAGCCAACACGACCCCCTCTGCTCACACACACACACTCACACTCACACACACATGACTTTCATTACCCCGCCCCCTTACACGCCTCCCCCTCTCTCCCTCTCTCTCTCCCATGAGGGAGACACTGCGCTGCTTGACTGCACAGTGAGCGCCTGTTAGACCAGAACCCAGAAGTAGTCCTGGTGGATGTAACGGGAGCAGATGCAAAAGTGGGAGAATGGTGGTTTGAAAGTTGAGCCTTATGTTGTAGTCTCAGTCAAACAGGGTGGTCACAAGTTCAAACAGAACAATGCATGGAACAATGATTTCAACCTGAGCACCAAGGCGCCCAGGATGACATTTACATACAGCACTGTGCTGAAGTCTAAAGACACAAGTCTAAAGATATGTTGATCTGACAATGCTACTTTAACGTCTTCGCTCTCAGGACCTTTTTTTAAATTCCTGTTCCAAAAGTTAGAACTGAACTGGGAAAATAAAGGCATTTAAGTTTGCTGCTGCCTTTACGAGCTGCTCTCATTGGATGATTTTTAGGAGGATGTTAAATGACTTTGAAGCGGAAACCTCTGGCTGTAGATGTTCTCCCTGATATATTTATGATTGTAGTCGATTGTAACAAATATCTGCTGTTTTACTTTTTATTTCAAGTCTTTCATTGTCTTATATTATGTGTGTATGTTTGGCTGCTCGTTGTCTGTAAACACTTGACCAGTGCTGCTCCTGTCTCGACCAGAACACTCTTAAAAAAAGAGAGATTTTTATTCTAATGTAATTGAGTTTTCCTCCAGATTAAAGAAGGGTTAAATTGAAAATAAATGAAATAGATCATCATGCCATTCCTTCTGGAAAACGCCTGACTGGTAACAGATCTATTTTTTCAGCATGCACTTTGCTGACTCAGTAAAAACAGATTTGGGGAGAAAAACAGCTGACTAAACACTGACCTCCGCAGAGTCCAGACCCGGGGTGTCACAATATCAGACATTTAAAAATGAAGACATGATGCTAGTAGAAACCAAACATTATTGATACCTGTAAGGTAGATACGGTTAAACTGCTGAAAGAGGCCTTTTGAGTTTAAACCCTCAACACAGATAAACCTGATGGACTGAATGGAGAGTTAGGCCAATCATGTTTTTAATTGTGTCTTTGGCTTTCTCTCTATGGAGAAATAGTTGCTCTCATAAAAAGTGTTTATATTTTGTAAATGTGCTCACGTTTGGGATGGGAGGTTCTATGAGAGGTTAGTTCTGGTTAACTCCCTGCTTACCTTCCACTTTCATTGACCAATGAGTGATGGCTCACTGTGAGTAGGAGTGCATTTAGTAGTGTTGTATTCAAGACCACACTAACCGAGACCAAGACATACCCGAGACCAGGGTGATCCGAGACAAGACCAAGACCATAAACATCATAGAATAATCCTCATCTTGTGTTTAGGGGGTGTGTCACTCACGTGACTGTAACACCGGGAAGGTTGTGGCCGTAACCGGAGGATAAAAATCAAACTACAAATGAATTGAAGTTATTCGTTCTTTTATAAAGTGGCATTTTCCCTCTAATCACAGTAATGATGTTAAAACAGCCGATCAGTGGTGGTCTTGATTTAAAATCAGGAGTCCCAGCCTGAGACCGAGTAACAGTGCTTTAGATTCCGAGACCAGACTGAGACCTTTAAAAAGTGGTCTTGATTTCAAGAACTACAACACTACTATTTCACTTTTTCAAATCTGTACCTGACGCAGTGCATGGAAACGTTACTGCTTTTCACCTTAATACGTGATTTGTGTGCTCCTGGATGGTTAGACAGATGGATGTCTGGATGGCATGGTGTGTGGATTGCTGGATGATAGACAGGTTGATGGATGAATGAATGGATGGATTGCTGGCTGGATGGATGGGTTGATGGATGTCGGGATTGATGGATGGATGGATGGACGGACGGGTTGATGGTTGGTTGGATGGATGGATGGATGGATGGATGGATGGACAGGTTGATGGATGTCGGGATTGATGGATGGATGGATGGATGGCAGGCTGGCTGAATTGAAGGATGGATGGTTTGGACTTGGATTTTGTTAGTTTTTACTTCAACCTTTTAGACACCTGCTTACTGAAGATTGGATCTTGTACCTCGAAGCTTCAGGGCGAAATTTTACTCAATAAAAAAAAGTATCTCTATGTCCTCAACAAACACACTGAAACCTTTAAATCATTATTCCTGTCAAAAGCAAGACATTGATATCTTTATTTAGTACTGTAAATCCAGTTCATCTCACTTGGAGGATCTTGCAGAACCACACAGATCTCACATTCAGTGACCCAAGAAATCTCTTCAAACACCCAACAAGGTAATCAGACATTTCTTGTTTTGCATATTTTTGTTAGTTTTTAACTGGTTAGTTATTTTCTTCACAAAGATGTTTTCATGAAATGTCAGATTATTTCTTGTAGATTTGCATTTCTTTTGGCATCCCGCAGGGATCTAAATGCTACTCCAGTGACTTTGTAACAAATAAAAACCCAAGGACAAAACTTAAACATATTTACTGTATAAAGTTTGAAAGGGATATAGAAACAAAAGATGTACACTGAGCAGAAGAATTCAAACAGAAATGTGACTTTCTTATTAAAATAATCATTTAAATGTTCTCTGTATACAGACGGATATCTGAGACGTTTCTTCTCCATGATAAAAGAAGATTCAGACGTGTGAATCTGGTTTACAGTCGCGGCCTCAGGTGTTTAGACTCCATTCATCGGCTTGAATAAAATTAATAAAACATGAAAGAAAATAACAACTGACTGTGCGGATTGAAAATCCCAAGAGAAAAACACGCACGCACGCACGCACGCACGCGCACACACACACACACACACACACACACTATAAATCTCATCTTAACAAACACAGGGAAACAGAGACGAGATGTAAACCAGGGGAAGATATGAATTTAATCACAGCAGAAACAGAAAGTATCAGTGATGGCTCGAAGCTTCATAACAGAGACATGAAACTAAACACCTGGTTGTTAGCTTTGCTCAGGATCTCCTCGACGACATGTTCCCGCCCAGTGTGCGTGTTTAGTGTTGGCCCAATCAGAACAGTAGGATTTAGTGTGTTAGTGCGACTAACACTGGACCTTTCAAACACATGTAAACATGTTAGTCCAGCTGAACTCGTACCAAGTGGATTTCCTCAAAGTCCTTGTAGGTTCTCAGTCATCCAGGTCAGGGTAAATCCAGAGCTTGATCCAAAGGGAACTGGACTGGCTGAAGATCTTGAAGATGTTTCACCTCCCCTCCTCCGAAGGCATTCTTCAGTTCTAAACTCACTGGTGGACGGAGCTAGAAATGTACGCAATGTGGATCATTAGCATGCTAACAATCAAGGATGACTCACATGAGAGTTGTTAGCTTAGTCATTAACCTAGTGTCGCCTAGAGTCGTTACCACCGCTGGTTGTCCGTGGGTCGGTAGGGGTCACAGGATCCAAGGTGGGACTGGGTCTTCAGTTGTTTTAACGTCTTCATGATCTTCAACCACTCAAGTTGCCTTTGGATCAAGCTTCAGTACACAGAGATAATGTGGTCTGGGTTTCGATTTACCTCAATCTGTTCCAAACGTGACCGAGGCGTTCTGAGCATGCTCCACTGTTCCCGCTCTGGGCGGAACCAGGAAGTCGAGCAGAAGACGTGTGTAGAGGAAAGCCGTGAAGAAAACAAGTCGAAGGTATCTGATCATCACGTCTTTGTCCATACATATTGATTCTGAAGCGAGAAATACTCTTGTCCCAGTCTTTGAATTCACATTGTGTTTGGGTTTTGCAGAAGAACGGCACAACAGGAGCTCCACATACACACACAGTCAGACATGCACACGCACACACAGCGCTGCACTCCCCCGCTGGCTCAGCTGACAACGTCTCACCTCTGTTACTACCTCCAGAGACGGCACTGAGGAGGGATCACTTAGGCTCAGTCCCATTACCATCACCCCTTACCCCTACCACTTAGCCCTACCCCTACGTTTTGAGCGTTCACGTGTAGGGTTAGGGTGAAGTGTTCAGGCTTTAATAGGAGATCCGTCTGAGGCACACTCCAAACAGAGTCATCTCCCAGAATGCACGGCGCATCACCAGCAAAAATATCAACGGCAAAAGAGACATATTTAATTAATTTATGAGATCTAAAAATGATGACAACTTTAACATTATCTTAGTTTAATGATGTTCCAATGTACTATGGTCCATGTCTTCAGAAAAGGCATAAAGAAAATTGTTTGTACTTTCGGCTTTTTTTTGGAAAGACCGCATCAACTGTAGCACGTCATTTTACGTCGTTGCAGTCGATGACTATTGATGACGCATCAGGCTCTTGAAGGGTTGTCCCATTTCGTAGGGAAAAGATTTCACCTCTAGCCCTCGCAGCTCTGTTCAAAGTGGCACTCGAAAACGAGGGGTAGGGGGTAAGCGGTGAAATGGGACTGAGCCTTAGTCCCCCTCATTACACCTCCTCCACATTCAAATTGAAGGCTAAATGTCACAAGGGCGTAAATATCGCTCCTTCAAACGGCAGAAATGGCAGTCTGAGCTGAGCTAATGGACCGTGGGATCCCAACCACCGCCCGACGCCCAGACTCCACCATCGGACTGTGTCGTCCCCACAACCATCGCACTCCTCATTCATGCACGGCCTGCTCCGAACCTACCTTAGGAGCAAAGAAGTGTGGACAACAGGAACGAGAGGAATAGAAATCCTTCCTGCATATTATCCCATATGCTGTTTTGTAAAGCATCTCAAGATAACACTTGTTATGAATTGACGCTATACAAATAATGATTGATTGATTGATGTCATGAGGGGCAGCGTGTGTCCCATTTGTATCAAAAGTAAGAGACAATTATGTATGAGATGCATTGAGCCATGTTTCACCCTTCACCAACCAGTCTGATGCTTGCTAACTTGTTTGTCGGTTCTTTGGTATGTGACTTAAAAGTCAACAGGAAGAAGGTCCAATAGAAAGTCACTGGAGGGGAGCATAACGCCACCGACTTTAATGGACTCAGAAATACTTATTTTGAAGGCTTGTTTTATGTTTCGCTAACCACTTTGAATTTCCCTGATGAGCTGAAATGGTGCTCTGTAAAGTCTGATTGATATATTGATTGGTTGATAGCTGCATAGATGAAGCTAACTGACTACACAGTGTCTCAGAAATCAGCCGAGGCTGATCGATCATACGCTGACGATGGAGTTCTATTCATCAGCGCACTCAGGACGTTACTTTGAATAACAGATTTTTTTAATAGACAGTTGTTTGAAAATGAGTTAAAAGGGGGGAATAAAGCGTTTTGAGGGGATGGTGAAGTGGTAGGCAGTTTCTTCAGGAAAACAAACCCTTATTGTTGCTAAGCAACCCAGAGGGGGATGGCTCCATACATCATTAAAGCTTCTCTCACACACCAGCGTGCACACCTTCCTGGTGTATGATGTAACGTACATGCACACCACTCTCTCTCTCTCTCTCTCTGTGCTCGCCGTCCTGCCTTCACTTTGTGTGATTTCCTGCTCTGCCGTCTGTTTCCTCTCCGGCCCGTTTAACGAAGGCTTCTCACAGCTCCACGTCTCTGTTTCTTCCTCTCCTCTCGTTTTTTATACTACACGACTTCAAAGCTGGTGACACGCTGATACAGACTCAGTGAAGGCCTGACCCCACTGAGGGGCTACAGAGCAGATGGCTGCATGGAAAGCATATGTTGTCATTAAGTATGCAATAACGCAGCCATGAGGGAAGATTTTATGACATTTTCCCATACTGTGCAAAAATTACGACAAGCATACGAGTCCAAATGTACAACATGGAGGACAACAAAAATAGTAGAGTAATGCAGCGCACACCAGGATCGTTAAGATTGACTTTTGGAGCAAACAACTTGTGGTTCGCTCTCCTCACTCTGCACCCCAGTGTAGAAGCACGGGTGTGCAAAGGGGGCACCCATCAATGGTCGTCCTGCAGCGCCTCAACGTTTTGTATCAGCGATGTCATTAAATTACAGGCTTCCCTTATCCCTTAAGAAAGTCCCCAGGTTACACTGATCTTGTGTAAATAGGGCACAGAAGATGCTAACGCTGACTGGATTGTGTCTTCAGGAGGGTTTAGGACAATCTGCACAGTAGGTTAAAATAAACGGTGGTTTCTATTGCAGCACAGATGTTCATTCCACACGCTATTTGAATGCCATGTAATCTGTAATTATGATGTTTTTTATATGAGGAGCACCTGTGTGTGAAGGAATGTGACATCAGAAGACACACACACACACTCATGCACACGCACAGGTTGCAGATAGCAGGTAATCTTCTCCCGCTACTGAACCGTGTTTATCTGTAAAAGCAGCTCCGTATCATGTGCTCCAAACTCATCCCATCATCGATCAATACTAATGAGCAGTTTAGCTCTTCGGCAGCCGATAAAAAGAGCGCTCCCCTGAGGGCTGAATGCTAATTTCTACCTCATGGTCTCTAAATAAATTACTCCACACGAGGACAAAGGCTTCATGAGACCTGTTGAAAGCAGCCTGAGAAGTCCAAAACAAACAGAACTATAATGCAAAAATAAATTAATCTAAATGAAGTTTTCTCTCCTTGCTGAAACGATGTTGAAATAATGAGACGGTGTGTCCTCCTTCCTGGGCGCGGAGCTGGCACAATCAGCCAAATATAGCATGAGTTTGAGAGCGTGTGGCTGTAGCACACAGCACGTTAGAAACACGTGTTTAAAGGTCACATATTATTCTCCTTTTCAACCATTTTTAAAAAATCTGTCGTCTGTGTCTATCAAGGAGGCAACCTCAGAACCCGTTGATGGACACCAGCGATGAAGATAGCGGTCAAGCTAAAGGAGCAGACCTTTGAGTCTTGTTTAGCCCAGGGGTCTCCAGAATAGAGCATAGATCAGGTCAAAAAAAATCCAGCCTGAACCGACCTGTGCATGTTCTCTCGGGGCCCGGCCCTGCCCGGCCCGTCTCATTAGCCCGGGCTCGGGCAGAGAATCTAACCACGTAGCAGGTGTTGTTGTGGAAGCAGTTCAGGGAGGCTGAAAAGAAGGAATTATCATCGACATAAAGGAGCTTCCAGGAAACCATTAGATGAGTCAGAAGGGGAAAGCAGGGGTGGCTATCTCCCTGCTGAATATACTACACCTATAGCATACTCACAGCTGATTTAGTTGGTCTACCTTTTTTCCTTCTCCACTCTATCGTGGTACAAAGAGGAGT
Source organism: Labrus bergylta (assembly GCF_963930695.1). Taxonomy (NCBI): domain Eukaryota; kingdom Metazoa; phylum Chordata; class Actinopteri; order Labriformes; family Labridae; genus Labrus; species Labrus bergylta. Next base: position 6,904,299 of record NC_089197.1, read on the forward strand.
TCACATCAGAGAGGCGTTTTTGCTCTCTCCACGACTCCACCAGTTTCTCCTCCTGTTCCAAAGTCCAGGAGAACCTCGCTCCTTCACCGCCCCGGCATCTTTCCAAGTTTACAAGTTTGTGTTCGCTAAAAGTGAAGCCGCTACTACTGGTTGTTGACAGTGGTCATGTTATTGAACAACACACTTTGTACAAGACAAAAAAAAAGGACTGTGATAATATTAAACACGTTTGATTTAATCGTAGATCGTAAAACTCAGGATTTTAATCTGACTTTGGACATTTCTCTGTGACTTTAAGATCACTTGAAAAGGTGTGGGAGTGCGGCCAGCATTAGTGCGAGTCAGCAGCTTGTCCCTTCAAAATAAAATACAGACTTCTCCTAAAGTGAAGCTGCTCCATCGTCCCTTCTGGGCCTCCGTACATGTTGTGGTGGTGACTCTGAAGAGACTCTGTCCTCTGACTGGATTTTACTGTTCTGCTTTGTTCTGGTTGAGTCGGGACGTTTCTGGGCGGATCTGGTGTGTTTCCTCCAGCCAATGACAGAGCAGCAGGTGAGTCTAGGAGGGGGTATAATTCAGTAATTAGACGCCATTTAAACTGGTGAATATGACGAAACGGCAAAGAAGAGAAAATATAATCAGAGTGAGGAGAAACACCAAGCGGATAAAGCTCGTTCTAAAACGAGGGTGAACCTTGTGTTGTCTTTTACCCGTGGACGTGGAGTTGGTCTACTTCCTGTTGGACAGGAAGGTGACAAACACCGGCGGTTAGCTTGTGCTAGCGTGCGTTAGCTTGCAGTGTGGCTACAAGCAGTAAACATACACAATACGTCCTGTAGGGGGCGGGGCTTCTGGGGGCAATGAGCCCAGGAGGAGGGTCCAAAGCTGCAATGGACATATCTCCTGACTCTACCTTTAATTAACTGCTCAAATGATCCGAAATGAGCAGATATAGAGTCTCATACGTAAAAAATTATAACATCTTGTAATAATATTGTTTATTTAACCACTTGGGTCTCATCAGAGGTAACACCAGGGTAGAAGAGAAGGACTGGTAGTTTTAGTTATGCAATGGGTTCTGGTTCGCTGGCAATCTTTTTAACCTCTTTTTTGTGTCTTGAATATAAAAATAAATCCTGATATATGAACACTGAGTCCTCTTTGACATGCATTACTCCCCCCCCCCTCCCAGCTGACAGGTAGATGTCTGCTCTCCTGCAGCACAGAGCTCGCTGTTTGTCAGCCGGCTGTGGATTTTAGTTGGGAGGATTTTTCCAGGAGCGTCTGCAGGCTGATCGACCGCTCATGTTCAGCTGCAGTTTGGAGCGGACTCCAGCTTTAGGATAGAACAGAAAAGCAAAGAGTAAAAATGAAAACTGTAAATCCTGCAGCAGACTGAGTGTGAAATGTTTCAGGGCCGAGTGTGAACGTGTCACATGCATGTTTGTGTGTTTAGCGCGCGTGTTACTTTGAAAGCGTGCGTTTGGCCAATCCATTCTCCCTGCGGGATTATCACACTCCTGCAGCGGGCGGGTGTAATACGCCCAGCTGTCAATCATTCTTACACAGGCTTACTGGTTTATGGAGAGAACAAATACAACACATATCTGCTACAGACATCCGCACAATACTCCCATTCATTATACTGTGTGTGTGTGTGTGTGTGTGTGTGTGTGTGTGTGTGTGTGTGGTTTTGACTCGTTTCTTAGTGATTGCCATTTGTCAAAAAAGTAGATATAAATAACTTTTGTGTGGCATGTTTTGGACTGAACACACTGTGCTGAATGAGTTGTTTAAATGTTGTTTTTGTGTCCATTGTTCAGCTGCAGAGTTTGTTTTATTGTCTTCACTGCTGCTAATCACAGTTTGTATTTAGAAACCGCACGGTTTATTTATGGAGATTTCTGTGCTGGAAGTCCATACTATGTTGTGTTATTTAGTAAATGTCAAACATCAACTAGGAACAGTGTATGTCTTCCATACACAAGAAGACTTTAAAAAACTTTAAAGGTCACATATTCTCCTCCTCTTCAACCAGTGTAAATAAGTCTCAGAGCTCCTCAAAACTTGTCTGTGAAGTGTCTTGTTCTAAATCCACTCTGATCCTGTATTTGATCATGTCTATAAACCCCCCTATTTCAGCCCTGCTCAGAACAAGCTGTTTCTGTGTCTGCAGCTTTAAATATGCAAATGAGCTGTGACCACGCCCCTCTCTGGAAGGACTTGGGTGTCTTGGGCTTTCTCGCTTCATGTCCTATTGTTTACGGTGAGAAGGCAGACTCAGAGGGCAGAACAAACACCTAGCTGTGGGAGTGTCACCCACCTGGGGGAGGGGCTACTGCCCTTTGTGATGTCATGAAGGGAAAATCTCCAAACGGCCTGTTTGAGCACACATTTTCTGAAAAGTGGAGCAGGCAAAAGACGGAGAAGATGGAAGTGTGGTCCAATTTAAGATCATGTTTTGCTCTTAAAATAAAGACAGTAACCCGCAAAGAACCCATTTGTACTTCATACGACTACAACTCTTACTGCTGCTGGTTTTCATACCTGTCATTGTTTCAGTGTAGAAGTGCTTACCTGCAGTAAAAACCACTAACTCTCCAGCAACACTGTGCAATATTTTTCAATTCAATGCCCAGACCTCTGAATGACTAACCATTAACCACAGTATATAGGTCTCACACACACACACACACACACACACACACACACACACACACACACACACACACACACACACACACACACACACACACACACACACACACACACACACACACACACACACACACACACACACAGAGTTCATTAAGAAATCAGCGTCCCACTGAATGCTCCACTCGTAATAATTCACCGTACAGCGGGCACTTTAAACTTCCGTTCGATTCGTCATCTCCGCCTCTCTGAGTGAGAGTAAACTCAGACGGAATAACCAGCTGATTGATTTTAGAGTCTCAGAATGACTCCTAATCAGCAAGATAAGATGATAATATGCTGCAGGACTGCTGCTTTTAACCTCAACCAACCACCGACATTATAGTCTCCACTGTAGTCCGATGGTCTGACGTGCTCTCGGGTCAGATGGTCAGACAGTCGGAGTATTCTGTGCTCCTTCTGCGGATGGAAAACAACATTTTCTCACCCTGTGGGCAGACGTGGTGTGCTGCGGAAATGCCAAACAGTATCTTAAATGTTGATGGGAATGATTGTGAGTATCTGTAATCTGATCCATTTCTTTCATTCTTGCAAAGTGAGCTTGAGAGTTGAGTCCACTAACAAGGAAGCTTACACTATGTTCATGCACGACTGGATGAATCTATTGTCTCGTTTAATTGAGTCTATTTTCCGTCGATTCATTCCTTGTGCAGCATGATATCGACAACGTTTAGTCGGGGTTCAACAACACCTGGATGCAGAGCAGCACTGAACTGTGTCCTCTTTGTTTCCCTCAAACTGCTTTAGAAGCAGACTTACGAATTACTATGAAATAAAACAGAAGAACTCTTAAATGGGGTTTCAGGTGTTCTGTCTGTCCGTCTGTTTTAGAGGGTAGTGCGGGTCGGGGGTCTGCATTAGTAAAAGGTTTTAGAATAGAGCTCAGTAGTGTGGATCTGGAAGTAGAATCCACATGCATTGTCTCCACAGCAGATGTGATTATTAGCCATCAAAACCATCTAGAGTAGACTGACCACGGGTCGGCTCAGTTGGTTTGATCCCCCTCTCCTACAGCCACATGTCACACGTGTCCTTGAACCCCTGACCCTTTTGGTTGGGAGACGACTGACTCACAATTGAGCCACAGCAGCCCAGATTAAAATGAAGTTGTATAAATCCGTCCAGTGAGATAGCTGCCTAAAAAAAAATGTCTTTCATGGTTTAAATACAGGATGTCTAAATCCCTTTATCGTTTCTTCAAAATGAATTTATTCCAAAAAAAGAAGTGACAGGTAATGAAGTCAACACAACCCCACTGACACACTCAGTGAGTGAGACCACCTCAGGACCCTATGGTGAGGACCCTGGTTTGCTCTGGACGGTGGGCTTCATCCTCCACACAGCCGTGAACTGTAACAACAATGACGCAATAAAACAGAAGATCTGTGAGGCTGAACTGTTACATCACCTGTAAGCAAGAGAGAAAACACCCGGGGCTTGTAGTGTTTGGACAACATCACACACACACACACACACACACACACACACACACACACACACACACACACACTCACTCACTCACTCACTCAACACGGCTGCACAACAAGCCGTCTCCTGTGAGGAGTGGGACGAGTTTTTACCGGAAGATTATGCAAGAACTCGTTTTTGATTGTGCCTTGGTGCATTTCCAGGTCAGGAGGACTATCCATCCTTTTCTTTCACAACAATTCATGTCTATTAATTAACATCCTGGTAGGTCACAAAGCTTCTACCATCAGGGCGTTCACACTCGCACCCGGACTTTCTCACCCGGACTTTCTCCTCCAGCCTCCTCGTATTTATTCTGCAGAAAGTCAGAAAGAGTGAGCTGATGTGAGAACGCAGCAGGATATAATCAGGAGAATTCACCTGGAGCCAATAGGAGGGGGAGTGATGTTTTATATCCTGTGACTGGAGTCAGTGCACACCCTTGAAATTCACACACCACCGACAAAGCAGCAGGAGCAACTTTTATTTGAAGGCAAACTAGCATAACGCTTCTTTAAGGTGGTGAGGGGAGTGAAGGATCTTGGGTAGAAGGCGGAGGGGATATCAGGACAGTCAGAGGGGTGGGGGGGAGGACCCACCTTTGCAGCAGGAGGAACCCATGGTGGCCTATCCTGAAACCAGCTGTAAAGACGTCCCATCCCTCAAATTCACAAAATCCACAGCACCAAACAGAGACAGACGAAGAAGTCCTCGCTGCCTGCTCACCTGTGGCTAATCCTGGCTAACACAGCATTCATCACTTGTTCTAAGGAGGAGGGAGGTGTGCAACAGATGTGGACTACAACCAGGCTGTTTGGGGGTAATCCTGCCCCAGCACCGTGTCCCAGTCCGCCTCCAGCAGGTCGCTGCCATGTGAGGCTGCTGGCTGCAGCCATGAGCGAGCGGGACAACTGCAGGATTACATTTTTAGATTAGATTAGATTTCTCTCTCTCCTCGATCACCCCCCCGAAGCCTTCTCAATCTTTCTCTGTCCTCTTTTTATATTTTCATTTGTGTGTTCATCTTTTCTCATTTTCTCTCGGGGGCTCGGTAATCCCAGAGTTATCTCAGCGCAACACAAACTCCTCTACAGGCGACCCAGCATCTGTGTCGGGCTCTGGATTTATTTTCTGCTGACTTTCAGTTTACGGCCGACTTTTATTACCGTCACCGTCCACACTGAAGCTGTGAACGGAGGCAGACAAAAGGGACGCAGCTTAGATATTCATGGGAGCTGTAAATGATTTTTTGATTGTTTGCATGTCTTTAAACTTGAACATTTTCCTCCCTGAGGTTTTAAATCCGTGCGGAGTCTGCTGCCTTCACGTCTCTGCACACGCTGAACGTGTTCAACTGCAACTTAGCAACAAAGGACAACACAGAGCACGATGATCAGAAACGTGCAGAAGACAAATCTTCTCATCTTCACACCACCCTCTCGTTTCTTTCTCACACACAGAAGAAGACGAGGTAACTCTTATAATCTTTATATTACAGGACGCTCATTGCATTCAAACGGGTTGGATACGATGGTCAGTGTGTCAGAGCAGGCCTTCACCCAGCCCTGAGAACCTCAACAGATATGACAGACTACACGATGACTCGACCAAGGCCAGATTAACTTTTAGGGTAGAGAAAGAAATATTTAACAGATGCAGTGTCGACAGCCAGCGTGCGATCGTGTGACTTTCAGAGCAACTTTCAGTGAATATAAATTCATTGGACAGATTCACCACCAAGGATTGTGTTGCAACCATTACAGTCTGTTTGCTCCTGGAGCACATTCAATCTTTTTGGACCAACTTGTAATTAAAACCAGAAAATGTGCAAAAATCTGAGGCTTCAATGTGTTTCCCCTTACGTCTCCACAACATGCACAAAACATGAGCATCACGCAGTTTAGAAACAATAACAATCAACAAAAGACTCTTTAAATCAATCTGATCATCCCCACATAGATCACTCCACTCCTCTGGAAACCGACCAATCAGCTCCCACCACACGAGCTCTCCCGCTGGCTGCGGCATTGATCATTTTCTCCCCGGCCTAATCGTCCTGGTGTAAACACAAACTTTCATCCTCTCGGCAACGCTCTGGTAATCCCGCGCAGGGGATTATAGCGGGAGGTCATTTAGGAGGATCAAACCGTGGGGGGATTTGAAATGTATCCCAGAGGAGAGATTCAGGAAACCCGCTGTGGGTGGCTGAAGAGGAAAAGGTGTGGGGAAAGATGGAGGAGGAGACGTCTGTTTGGTACTCACCTATATCTTTCTCCTTGTGGTTCTTGATGAGTTCGGCGAGCTCAAAGTTCCCGGCTATAATGGCCACCTGCAGAGAGGACGAGAGGAGAGGTTTATCTCTGCACGCTCGTCAGGTGAGAGGTCGCGTATGAAACAATGAACGACTTCAACTAAAACAAGAAAGATGAACAACTATTACAAAAGAAGCATCGTAGTCGATTATCTCATTATTTAGACACTTCATCACATCAATGTGAGCTCTCTCCTCTTTTTCTTCCACTCAGTTTGAACCTCCAGTGTTCATGGATTTAATCATCTGAAGCCAAGAATCTAATAATCTACGACACACACACACACACACACACACACACACACACACACGCACACGCACACGCTGGCCTTCGCTGTGTGCACGTGTGCAGTCACATGTTAACATGTTAATGTGAAGGACACAGAGTAGAAGCTGTTGCACACTTATTTAAATATAATTATTCAGGAAAGTTTAATTCCATGTTTTTTAAATACTAAAATAAAAATATAAAATCTGATTTATTCGTTTTGACAAGCACACTTTTTACTCAATTCTGGAAATAAATCGAAATAACCTCCATTTTCTGGTTCATTAGACGTTCAATCAGATTTTAGCAGCAAATAAAAATTCTGATTAAAAGCATCAAACAAAATGTGAGCGGACTGAAGTCTCACTTTCATTTGAATAACTAAGGCGAGAGGCAAACCTGCATGTCAATAAGTGAGGATATATTTATCATGTCTCAAATATCTCATTCTTAAAGCAAGCGTTCTCAAATTTGGGGTCGCCTGAATTTTTTTTTAATCGTTTCCTGGTATCTTACAGCTCTTTTTAATATTTAGCTGAATCTGTTTCTCAGGACGTTTTTATTCAAAACATAAATTCCCTAAACTGTCATCATCATTCTTCCCAACTTGAAGTGCGTGAAGTGAATCTGTGCGTCCACCAGGGGGCAGTAGAGAGGCGTCCTGCTGAGCGGGCTGGAGGGGTTGTCACACCGTCAGTGACCCAGATCACCGTACATGTTGTCATGTTTGCTGCAGGCTCCGAGCTCTCGGGGTGTTACAGTACTTTACAGCACGCTTCATGTCAGAATCATCAGAGTAAAAAAACACACACACAGGTTCATTCTCCTCTGATCACACACACACACACACACACACACACACACACACACACACACACACACACACACACACACACACACACACACACACACACACACACACTCACACACTCACACACCTCAAGGGAAACCCAGCAGTGTTATATAAGCATGCCTGCTCCGATTCCTGGAGAACAAATATTCAGGAGGCAGAGAGCGAGCGATGAAGTGCAGGTGTGTGTTATTAAAGTCGAGCTGGCTTCAGTCGTATTGCCGCGCTCTCCTCCCTCCACACTTGACCTTTTCCCTCATATAAATAAAAACGCAGCGATTCCCTAAGAAGCCACTCGGGAGTCTCTAATGAGGATCTTTTCAGCAGGAAAGGAGCCTCTTGAATCTTTCAACACACCGCATTAATACACAATATATTCCAGACTTTCTTTTCCCTGATAGAAAAGCTTACTTTAAACAAACTGTGAGTCAATAAATGTAATCTCTCTCTCTCTCTCTCTCTCTCTCTCTCATGTGTGTTTCTTCTTTTTCAGAGTAGAAAATGTGATGTTTCCTGTGACGGGGACGGAGGAGGGGGGGGGGTCGTATCCTCCATGATGAAAGCTGTCTCCCTGTCCCACCCACTCACTCGGAGGATCTCCCACACTGAGCACAGCGACGTGTGACAGATCTACGGCAGGATATTTTTTTTCTCCCACAGGAGCACGAGCCAATCCCAGAGCAGCTCCTGGATGTGATGGAGTAAGACGTCAGAGAGGTGTGACGGATGAAGACGTCATTATCAATCAGACCTGAAAATCGCACGACTAATTATGAGTGTTATTACATGTGAAGGGTTAATAAGACGGAATCAGCTTGTCTTCATCGCTGAATTATTTGTGCAGAGACATGATGTCATGATTTTTGAACACACTGGAATGTAAAGGTCCAATCAGTGAGATAGTGAGTGAAATGATAAAGTGACCTTACTCTATGATCAGACATTCAGGAAACATGTTGAAGTGCTGACTTCTCTGACAACAATGCAGCAGACAGTATGTCCTCCTTCTAACTTTAGATTCTGCTCCTGAATGCTCAGGCGGGCCGCCTCCTAATATAATGGTAGGGAAATGGTAGGGACAGACAGCTCGCTATAATGTATAGAATTTTGAATTTAGACTGCACTACCCATTTTAAACACTAGGGGGTCAGAGTTACAAACTGGTCCTTTAAGAATAAAAGCACAAAAATGCGTTACGAGAACATCCACGAGATAATACTCCAGATCTGTGAGGGACTCTATTTTTTTAAATTTCTATGCTAATGGACAAGAATGGACCCTGAAGAAAAAAACTAAATGCTGACACTCACCATAAAATATACAAATAATATCTTTAAAATGAATGCATAAAAAATCAAAAGCAGGCGGTCTGATTTAAAGAAGAGAAAAACATAAAGCCTCAGACTCTCCTGAAGTCTCTTCTGTCTTTTATCAGTCATGATTTGAGGATTTAAAGGTCAAGAGATGTTCAGGACTTCACGTGAAATCTAAAGACTGTGAAAACAAACAAGACCTGCGCTCTTAAAGCCAGTGGAGAGGACTCTGACTGAGTGGAACATTTATGAGAAAAATTATCCTCACTTGGATTAATTCCCTCAGGAAACGTTTTCCTAAGGAGTTTATGGTCTCAATCAAGTGTTCTTCAACGAAGCATGGCGTTCATTTAGTCCATCAAGGTCACGTTTAGAGTCCACAGTACAAGAACAATTAGCTTGTTAGCTTTAATTTGTAACGATGACATCATAGGAAATGAAACCAGGTAAACATTAAAAAAATAAATAAAAAAAAAACAGGAAACTCTGTCCCAATTTATCCCTCATTATCATTCCACCGCCCACCATCACAACCACAACTGCCATCACCACCATCAACGCCCCCACATCTATTCTTTTCCTGTTCTCCCCTGGTTGCCATGGAGACAAACGGTTGTGTATAACACAATAGTAAGCTGTGTGTGTGTGTGTGTGTGTGCGTGTTGTGTGTGTGTGGGGGGGGGGGGTTGTAAAGGAGGTGGAGCGGCTTGGTTTGTGAGCCGGCTCGCTGTAGAGTGAAACATCAGCTGAGGCAACGAGTCTGCAGGATCAGAACTACTACAAAGAGGGGGAGGGGATGCATGGGGGGGGGGGGGGGAGATAAATCTACAATCAATGAAGAAGAAAAGCCCAGAACAGGAAGGAGTAAAGAGGGTTCTTTCTGAGGCTGGACGGTTTAAAGAGAAGTCTAACCCAACACATTACAAACTTTACCAGCCAATCAGATGGCCGTTTAAAAGCTCTTCCATCTTTAGAGTCTCCTTCATTAAACCCGCTGAGACACTTTATGTTCATTTGTACCAAAGTGCATCTAAAACACACAGCGTTAATGCTAAACCCTGTACGCTCAGTTTGAAGTCTCCTGACTTTAAAGGAGATCGATAATCCTCTCTTTCAGCATCAGTGATGTCACTCTGGGACACCTGTTGATTATTGTGAGGTGTGTCGCTCAAAAACCTCCTTATGGGCGCTGGTGGCGCAGTGGTTAGTGCGCGCGTCCCATGTATGGAGGCTTTAGTTCTCCGAGCGTGTGGCCCAGGTTTGAATCTGACCTGTGGCTTCTTTCCCTGACTCTATCCATTGTCCTATCTCTCCATTAAAGGCAGAAAACGCCCCAAAATTTTAAAATAAATCTTAAAAACCTCCTTATTTATCATCATATTCACCGGTTTGATTCTTGTCCAATTGCTGAATTGTACCCAGAACAAAGCAGAACATTAAAATCCAGCCTCTTGAATGTTTTTCATACAGAAATCTGAATATTTGTATTCGACTTTGCATTGCATGGGATGTCACTGGCGTAGGTTGCTGCATGACTTTGAATAATAAGCAAGAGAAGTGGAGGGGGAGATCGGTGGTACTGACAGTAGGGCGCCGAGGGCGATGGGAGGAATGGGGAGGAGGGGGAGGAGGGGGGGGGGGGGGCAAAGAGGGCAGGAAAGAGCAGCGTGGGGGAAGGAGAGTAGACAATGAATATAATGAGGAGTGGAGACAGGAATTAGATTAGAAGAACAGCACAGGAGGACGTTCAGACGAGATATGAAAACGTGGAGATGAAAACTGAGGGAGCGTAGAAAGGTGAATGGAATCAGGTTTGCAGAGGATGAAGAGCTTAGAGGAGGAGGAGCGCGGAGGTGAGAGCGCACGCATGAAAAAGCAGTTTAAGGGGAGTTAGAAGTAAAGAGGATGTGGCCAGTTGTTAGAGGGGTTTATTTAATAAAGAAAATGAATATTTATGGACTTTACAGCCCTCTATATCTAAAGAACGAGGCGCTCAGAGAGCATCATGGGAGTTTTTTTTTACTGTGCTCCAGTTTCTTGTTCAAACTCTTGTTTTCTTTGTGGTGATCAGGCTAAGCTGTGCTACACGCTCGCACAGACACTGAACTGACACATGATATTATCAGATGGCCACACGCCCCCGTAGTGTCCTAATTAAGAGCACGCGCTGCAGAGCGACGCGAGCGTGTCTCACTCAGCTGCACACACGGCTGTTTATTAGCATGTTCACTTTTCAGTTCTTAATGACGCTGTTTCCAAGCATGTCCCTCTGCTGAACTGACAGGCAGCCACACACACACACACACACACACACACACACACACACACACACACACACACTTATTAAAAGGGATTCCTCATATGGATTCCTTACTGAGGAAACATGAAGATCTAATGGATATGTCTTGTTCCAACCTGCAGCGCTGCTACAGATGAAACACTTTCCTTAGCTTTCAGTCCGTATTTCAACCGACAACTTTGAAGAAGGGTTGGTAATTTTCTAAAAGTAGCATTCCCTCAGTGCTCCGTCTGCACCCACCCCCTCCCCTCTATGCTCCCTCTAAAGCCACGCCCCCTCACTTACATGCACGAGCGCCGTTGCTCCTGAAGTGTAGCTCAGCTCATCTCTTGCATTGTGTAGAAACTACGTCGTCTCATGTCTCATTCAGCGGTCAGTAAACTCTCAGTATAAACTCCGTCATCGGTGACGCGCTTTGAGTGTGAGCTAGAGCACGCAAGAGGTAGAGAGCGAGCAGGGAGACAGGGAGGCGCCTGATTGGTTCATCAGATTGGTACCTCGTGGCAGACATTGGTTGAAGTTTTTACAGGATTACAAACTGCTACAGGTGACAGATTTTTATTCCTTTTTCAGAGAACATGAGTTATTAATTTCTGTCAGGACCTAAAGACAATTTCAACCAAAATCTTAAAAAGTGGATCTGGAGGAAATTACCAACCCTGCCTTTAATTGAAAGTTTGTTAAATATAACCTATATATATTTTTAAACCCAACAGAACACAACCACACAAGGATTCAAAAACAAAGCAAGGCAGTTCAAATTAAGAAACATGTATTGAATCAAAAATATCCCAGAGGCAATCAACAAAAGGTGTCCGTTTCCAGTAGAAAAGTGCAGTGTCTTTTCACAGTTCAAAAAATCGTATCAACAAAAAATATCCCTCTAATTCAGTCCAAAAACAGGGTTCACTTCAGTTCAACAACACACACAAAAAATCAAGAGTGGGCCCTCTTGTCCGTCTCTAACTCTTTGACCTCCAGTTTCAGCACCAAACTTTTCCACCGAGTGAGCCCTCCCTAGATCAACAGATCTTTGGCCACAGACAACACAAGGGATTTTTCTGCGACTTGTCGGAGTTACCTCCTGAACCTGGGCGATCCTCTTGCATCCTCCGATACAGACAATCATCCCGTTGACAGTCCAAAGAGGAAGGCACGACACAAAATATGACGCTCAATCTCCGATTAACACACCATTCTTGGAAAACCGCCATCTTCTTTTGGTTCACTGCTTTTAATAACAAAGCAGCTTCAATCCAGAGAGCTCGTTACAGGGCGTGGAGCGAGCGGGAATTGGCACTCAGTACGGATCACCACGACGTGACCCTAACAGTGACCTCTTCTGCTGATCCTCATTTCAAAACTCGCATATAGTGTCACAATGCAGGATGCCCAAACTAAAAAACTAAAGGGCAAAGTTTCAGATCATGAGGTAAACGTATGTTGGGAGTAAATCCCAGGATGAGTCAGCACTAAACGTCTTGTTCTGAAAATCACGCCTTAGTTCCCCAAAATGAAATCAAGAATTTCACCAGACGGCTTCAAGTCTCTACGTAAGCCGGTGAAACCTCTTACATAGACTCTCTTCTCCCAGCACTGGAGAGCAGCCGTCTCCTGACAGCCCTGCAGCGTCCTGCCCCCTGAAGGCTTCCAGAGAGCTGGCCAATCAGGAGAAAGTGGGCATGTGGGAGGGGGGGAGAAAATCAACACCCAAACTGAAGAAATGGAGAATAAAACTAAATTGTGTACACTTTTAAGAAGACTTCCAGGTGAACTGAAGTCTTGGCAGTAATGTGATTAGTTCTGGTCTCGTTTCCTGGAAGGGGTTTGATGGACGAATGCCTCCTTATCTCATTTCCTGCTACTCAAGCTGCAGATATCCTACATTTCCAAGAACGCCGTCCACTCACAGAAACAGGCTCAAACTTGTTGGATTCGGCTCTCGGCTCCATGTGTAGGTGGAGAGTGCAACGGTGATAAAGATAGTAAGAGCAAGAGAGCGAGTTGTTCCACTCGAAAAACAAGTGAGAGTCCACATCATGTCTAGTGGCTGCTTGTTGTTCTGCTGTTGAGGCTTCTGTCAGGAGGAAAACTGCTGTTTGTCTCTTCCACAACAGATTTCTCTCTGAATGTTTACGGGAGATGCTGGAGCCGAGTGTTGGCTGCTGAAAGCGTCCCTCCGCCCGTCACTCTGAGGGAGTGAAGCCACATCCTGTTACTGTTAATATTCTGCTTCCAAAAAAGACATGTTGCTGTACTGAAATATCTCTCAGGGCCGGGCAATTATTCAACAGTTGCTCTTTTTTTGTGCAGAAATGAGGAGATTATGATGTTGATATCATGATCGTGTTACATAAAATACTGGCGTCCACATTTTTTATTTCAAGCTAAATTTGATAAAATACCAACAAAGACTTCGACTGTAGTCCTCCTGAAGAAATTTGTTTCATACCAGTGGAGTACAGCTTATTTAAAGCAGCATTCATCAGATGGTACATTAATGGTACATCTACATTAAAGGTCACATATTTCCTCCTCTTCAACCAGTGCAAATAAGTCTCAGAGCTCCTCAAAACATGCGTGTGAAGTTCCTTGTTCTAAATCCACTCTGATCCTGTATTTGATCATGTCTATAAACCCCTCTATTTCAGCCCTGCTCAGAACAGGCTGTTTCCTGAGCACACATTTTCTGAAAAATGGAGCAGGTAAAAGACGGAGAGGATGGACTTTTCTCATCATTGGGGGGTTTGTAGACAGACTAGAGACACAAAGTTAGAGAAACATGGTGAAGTGTATTTTACAGAATATGTGACCTTTAAAGACAGTCAATAGCTTAATCCTTCAAAATAAAACACAGACTTCTCCTAAAGTGAAGCTGCTCCATCGTCCCTTCTGGGCCTCCGTACATGTTGTGGTGGTGACTGTGTCTGCAGAGACTCTGTCCTCTGACTGGATTTTACTGTTCTGCTTTGTTCTGGTTGACTCGGGACGTTTCTGGGCGGAGCTGGTGTGTTTCCTCCAGCCAATGAGAGCGCAGCAGGTGAGTTTAGGAGTATATAACTCAGCGATTGAACGTGATTACAATAGGCAAATATGACAAATCTGGACGCAGCGAAAGAAGAGCAGTGAGGGGAAATTCTTTGATTAGCCCTGGAGGAGGGGCCCAGTTTGAATGTTTACAAACATTTTTACAGACTTCACCTTTAAGGTTGACATCCAGAGATAAACGAATCGTGAAAATAAAACTATTCTACAAAGTCAGAGTGAGATGTTGGTCCACCTCGAGCCTCCAGGAAAGCTTCATGGCTCCTCGTCAGAGAGTCTCAAAGTTTCTGATCTTTAATGCAGACACAGACAACATCTTAATAAGATATAATTCCCTTATAGGGTTGTTTGATTAGAGTCAGGGGGTTTAGTTTTTATCCTGATGACAAGTGAAGATCAGTGACCCTTTATGTCCCGTACAGAGCCTTCTACATTAGCTCTCTTTTCTCTAATTAAACACACTTCTTGGATCCAATTTATCCCATTAAACTACCATGATATCTACTTTAACGATTTAACAATGCACTGTTACTTTGAAGGTTGAAATGTTCTTTTTAATGTGCTTCTGTTTCTCTTTGTCGTGATGTTTTGGATGTCTTGTATGACCCACATAGTTGACCCTTTGTTGGCTGTCAGCTGACCGCCAATCAGAGAGCTCCCTCTCATTGCAACAGTTGCTGGGCTACTTCCTGTTAGCCAAACTTTCTCCTGTGCCGAGTCTTTTCAGTGTGTTGCGGTGAAACTGTGACCTTAGTGTTGTTACTAAACATGATTTAAATGTGCTCGGGGTGTCTGCAAGATTGACTCTAAATTTCCACATCATGATCCTGGAGTATTTTTCTTGCAGCATTCCCGGAGTGTTCTGTTCTGTATCTGACTCAAAATAAACACAAAGTCCGTAAAGTAGCTGTCATGTTCTTTGTGTTTTTCTCTGATGTACGCACGCAACTCGACTGTGCGTGCCTGTCTGTCTTGTAAACTAAGCACGCTTCATGATCACGTTGCATGTGTTGCGTTACGACGTTACAGTATGCAAAAGAGGTAACCGTGCTCAGGCCCAGTTAGTCCTGGAGCAGTGTGAGTGCACGCCAGCGGGGGATTGGGGAGGCGGGGGCAATCATGCTTAAGCACGGTACAGGAAGAAACCTCGAGCAAATCCAGACTGATGTTGAACAGACGTGCAGTGTGAACATGGTCTAAATGTTCCTTTAAATCTACAGGGAACGTTTAAGAGCACAGTATTGAGCTCTGCTCCTGCTCTGCAAGTGGAGTATGACAAAGATAAAAATAAAGCTGCACGTAACATCCATCCATCAGCTGTACCCAGATATGAGGACCAGGAGCCAATCACAGCTGTCAGCGGGTCAAAAGCAAAGGACAAGAGTTGTTTCAGTACCAATTCCACTCAATGCACCGATCACAAACTATAATCTACACGAGTCAAAACGAGCTGTAGGTTTCAGGTGAAGTTAGACTTAGCATCAGACGTTTTCCACAAATGACACTCATAAATTTGTATTTATCACACTGAAATCAGGGAGATGTCAGATCTCTGCAGATAACAAAGTCCAGGTATGGGATACTTAATCAGGAGGGAGTCAGTGACATCAGACGATGTGACTAATGTCCATCACTGACGGCTCACACCTCACCTTCACGCCACCTTTAGAGCATGACGGAGAAAACGCATGACGGAGAAAACGCAAACTCATGAAAAACATCCCCAGCCAATCAGAGGGCTCAGACTTTCCTGCTATGAGGTGACAATGCATTAGTGTACGCTAAATCAAGGCCAGCACTACAATGCTAGCATCTCATCTGAAGGCTCGCTCGCTGCCTAACGCAGCTCGCGCGCTCGCTCTATGCAGCACTCTGGCTAATGAAGCGCTGAGCGGTGGAGTGGCAGTGGGGGACAGTGGAGGACCCTGTGGGACTGCCTGCATAAGCGCCTGCCTGCATGTATGTATGTGGCTCTTTTGTAACTCAGGCGGAGGATATGAGTCAATCATTCCAGCCAGGCAGCTCTCCAAACGCTGCCGGGGTTTTTTTCTTCCCTGTGATGGATTTGCTGCTGAACGAACAGCTACACTAAACAGAGTCACCACGAGCACACAAACAGGAGAATACATGTAACACCAGCTCAAATACTTCTGCACAAAGACGCTCCAAATGTAGTCCTGCATCGGGGAGCTTTTTGATTGCATTCGGGGATTTATTATTTTGTAAAGTGGAATAAAACGAGCAAAACAAGATTCAGTGTTGAGTGCAGGAACTGTGTGAAATGTGTTGGACTGAGTTTATGGTGAAACGGACGAGACCGGAGGACCAAGGACACCTTCAAAACCTTCTGTCCCGTCCGAGTTCTTCAATACTTCCAGAGACGGTCCACAGGAAAAGTAAAATCACATCAACTGTCTCAGGTGGGTTCCACAAAACATCATTCTGTCATTGTAAACTGGGTATAACACATTTCACACAGTCTTTCTCCCAAGACCAACTAACTGACCAATCACTGGATTTGGTAAATTCCCTTTGTCCTTTGTAAATCAGTTTGGGACTTTGGGTAAAATTGTTTTAAAGCTTGTAAACTTGTTTTCCAAAATGTCGACCTTCCTCAAGCTTTGTAAAAGTGTATTACACATTACTGTACATTCTGCTACGTTAGCTTTACTTAGAAAACATTATTTACATACTCCTGAAAATGTCTGCCAGAGGAACAGAGGAAACATTCACATTTCAGAGACGGGCTGACGATGTGAACATGAGTGCTCAGGTGGAGAATCTTAGCCGTCATTACCACGCCTACTTAAACTGACTGATCTGAGAGACTTTTGCTTTATGTTCAACCATGGAGACACTCAACGTACAGGTACGGCAACACCTCTAAGACAAACCACACGCAGACCTACACAAACTGGGGCTGATTTCTAAATTGCCTTATTTATTTAGCCAAAGTGCAGTATGCAAGATCTGCAGTATGCCAAAGATACCCGGATGTAGTTCTGATTCGGGAAAAATCTAAAGTTAGACCAGTCTTCCTCTCGTACCGTTTCCCACAATGCAAAGAGGCAGGTCAGGGGGAAATCATCACAATCAGACCAAACCACACTAAGAGACCACCAGTTATCTTTGTTGATTCTCTAAATCATAAAAATCTAAATTAATCTCATCTCAGCTTTTTTCAGACTGTAAGTGTGATCTAGTGTACTATCAAGTCAGGGTGGGACTTAGTCTGCTACAGTCCTCCACTGGTTAGATGCCAAGACATTTTAAAACACCAAAGACGCACGCAGAAGCACAAACAAATGCAGAGATCAGTGCAGTCAGAGGCGCTGCTTGGGGCCTCAGTAGGGGGCCCCTGAGAGCTCACAAACTTTAAACCACAGCAGCCGCCCAAAATGTGCAAACCATGACAGTAGGAAACCTCCCTAAGGGGGCCCCTTCTGATCGTTGCCTTGCTAAGCGTTGTGTGCATTATCGCTGTGAAAACCAAAGTTTGTCAATGAAAGTCAACAAAGGAAAATGTAACAGGAAGAAAGAGGAAGTGGAGTAAGAGATGGGACACGGGCAGACATAATGGGCCCCCCAAATATGTCTAGCCTGGGGCCCCGACAGACTCTAGAAACGCCACTGAGTGCAGGGACAGAGCAACAACTCCTTCGTTCTGTCAGGTAAAATCACTGTGTGTCTATGGAGGCTCTGAAGAGAACGATGTGACGGCTGTTTCTGGTTGTAAAACAGGAAGTCGCCTCAACAACAAATGAGGTCTCTCTCTGTAGGGATGCTTTCTGTAATGTTGTCACCAATTAGAACAACAATGTGAAACTATCGGGGACTAAAACAACCACTTTAAGTGGATGCTGCAGACATGAAAGGCCCGCTCTGTGGCTGAGAGCTCGGGCAAACTTTAAAAAAATGATTCTACCTTTTCTAAATGTGTTCTTAATGAACGCTTCCCTTCAAAGGAAGCGGTTTAAACTCGCTTACTGTAAAGAAAAACCTTTCAGAAAGACTTTCATAAACTCCCCAACGTGCAGCTGGAGCGTGTTTTCCTTTTTTTGTCTTAAAGTTGACACACTGATTTTTGCAGAAAATGTGTAAACTTTTTTTTCCATCCAAGGCATCGACTGAAGGACGAGAAGTGAAACGACTAAATGGAAGCTGTCGAGGATGCTCGCTCCTGGTTCTCCTTTTTTTCTTTTTTTTTCCCAAACACTTTAACTGAAACAAATGTAATGTTGGCCGGAAAGACATCCCACATTCCCTGGTTCCAGCTGACCTTGACCATTTTGCACTGTTTCCATGGCAACAAATGAGATGAAGAAAGGGTGCTGCTACTATAAATGTTTTCCCTACGCTGACAGCTGACATCAATCATCTCTAATCGAGTATACATCCAAACCGCACTGAACTGAACAGGAGTGTTTATTTAATTTAATTATTTTTTTGACTCTACCTGAAAAGGACTCTGGCTGTTGTAGTTCTTCACTTCCTTGTCGGCTCCTCGTACAAGCAGCACTCGGGCACAGTTATCCTGAGGAAGGAAGAGAGTGAAAAAAATATGAAAATAAAGCTTTGGAAGAAAAATGTCTCAAACAAGGCAAGGCTGCAATCCTTTAATTCTCCTACTTTGTTGAGGGGAAAACACTGATTAAGGCTCCCACTGACATTAGCAGAATTTCCCAAGAAGCAAAAAAAAAAAAGTCAGCAGAGCAGGAAGAGATCTAAACATCCCTGCAACTGAGAGAGAAAGAAGAAGAAGAAGAAGAAGAAGCATCTACTACCTATAAGAGAAATGGAGCTCCTGTGGCTGGTAAGTGTGGATCTGTTGCTCCACTCAAAGAGAAAGAGGGAGTGAGGGCGAGAGAGATAGATGGAGAGAGACAGAGAGAGAGAAGAACAGAGAGCTGGAGAGTGCTGAGGGGTTTGAATCTGCTGCACAGATCGCCCACAAAGTGCTCAACCACGCATGTACTGTGCACACACACATGAATAAAAATACTTTTTTTAGATCCACAATAAGCTATTGAGAGTTGAGAAATCGCTCCACACAGAAACAGGAACACAAGCAGAATGTGTGCAGAGCTGCGAGCGCCACAAACAGCCCTGTGATTAGACGTTTAACAGCTGGTTGTAAGACGTGCTCGAGCGGCTTATTTTTTTTTACTCCAGCGCGTGTTGTGTCTTCTTCAGCGTTTAAGCTACATTTAAAAATGGAAATGTGTGACATACATCAGAGCTGTGAAATTAAAGCAGAGGGCTTTCTAGCTTTGAGGACATAATTATAGAAGCAGAGCGCTAAAAAGGGAAACAGGGACTGGAGGGACTGGAGGGATGAAACGCAACATCAGAAAAAAAAAGAAAGTCAAATCAGGATAATCGAGGAACGTGCAGCTCGGACAACATGGAAACTTTGGCTCCAAATGGATTTTTCTTGTGCTTTTCATGTTGAGTTAGAGAGAGTAGATCACTGATGGGGAAAGAGGAGGATTCTCACTCACACACACACACACACACACACGCACACACACACACACACACACACACACACACACACACACACACACACACACACACACACACACACACACACACACACACACACACACACACACACACACACACACACTCGCCAAAAGTTTTTGACATTTTTATGCAAGGCTCTGCTCTGGAGTCTGCTTCTGTAAAGGCGGGGGTGGGGGGGTGGGGGGGGGACTCACACATATTCATGACGTCTACAGTAAAGCGACCTCAGAGGAGTAACCCAGGTAACACGTGCCCGCTCTGTTTCACACATGCAGCCATCATTATCTTCTTAAAGGCTTCAGATACAACCTGCAGACCTTCTCTATTCTCCTCTTTAACAGAATCAGAGCTGAGATGTTTTTTAAAATGTGATTAATCAGATTTTTTATTGCATGATTTCGATTCTGTTATTTTGCATTTCAAAACAGTTTTTGTGGCTTTGTATTTTAATTATTGAACTGTACTGTTTAGGGTACTTAAAGACAGGCTGAGAGCAGAAGCTGAGGCGGGTTTTAAACCTCCTGACAAACCGTTACACCGTGTCCACCTGTCAATCATGTCAGCTACATGCCTTATTGTGAATAACTCTCATCCTTCATCAAATCAAAACTGATGAGTCATGGGGCGCTGGTGGCGCAGTGGTTGGTGCGCACGCCCCATGTATGGAGGCTGTCATCTCAAGCGGGTGGCCCGGGTTCACATTCCACCTGTGGCTTCTTTCCCACATGTCATTCCCCACTCTCCCTCCCTGATTTCCGACTCTATCCACTGTTCTATCTCTCCATTAAAGGCATTAAAAGCCCCCCCCCCCCCCCCAAAAAAAGATGAGTCATCAAAACATTCACACCCCGTACAGTGTGTGCCGATCGAGGCATGAGCTAATCAGACCTGTTTGGTTTTTTGAACCAGGCTGTAAACATGTTAATCTCTGCTGTAAAAACAGGCTTTTTAGAATGGGTGTGTATGTGACTTCCTGTGCTTCTGCAGCTCAGCCTCTAGTGGACACTCGAGAAACTGCAGGATTGGCTTTATTTTTCAACAAAGGAGGTTGCAGCGTGACACAAACCTGCTTTTATTTTGAAATAAACTATAATGAACTTTCGGTAGATCAAAAGTAACAACATTAACTTAACTGCAGAAAAAGGAACTCGTTACGCAAGGAAAAGTGAAATAGGACTGAACAAAAGGTAAATGTTTGATGTCATAAGGTGTATAAAAATGTATTTTAAAAATCAAAGGAGCAATTTGTATCTCTGACACCTAGTGTTTAAAATGGGTACTGCAGTCTAAATTCAGCACATCATAGAAAGCTGTTCCCCCCCCCTCCTCTCTAGAGTCGATGCTCATACAGGTCACCATCTGGTGGACACTGAAGCTTCAGTGTTTATCCAGCTCTGCATCGGTCTGTAAACCTTTCTGTGTTCTAACCTCTCTCCATTTTTTCAAAATCATCTCCAATATTGATCCTAGTTTGAGCACGTTTCTGCTCGTGGAGCTTATTAGAAACATGCAGAGGCTTTTTAGGTCGGGTACAATCACTTCTATCTGAACCACTTCTCTTGCCCGCTTCCATCGTTGCAACACCTGTTGACCTGATAACTGCTCTCATATCTGGGAAACCGAGGGGCGTCCAAAATGGCCGTGTGGGGGTGCCTTAAAACCGCCTACCTTCTCTGGTCCAAACAAATCCAGAGCATTCAGGACCAGAATCTAAAGTTAGAAGGAGGACATACTGGCTGCTGCATTGTTGTCAGAGAAGCACTTCAACATAGCATGTTTCCTTAATGTCTGATCATATAGTAAGCTCACTTTATCATTTCACTCACTACACATCTCACTGATTTGACCTTTAAGATCAAAGTTTTCAGATGCAAATAGTAAACTTGCAGCTGAGAGCTTCAAGCATGCCAGTGAAATCAGGAAGTAATGAGAAAATGTTTTTGTTTCCTCCTGTGATTAATTTTTTAATGATAAGCAACAAATTGCAGCTTCACGCTTTAAGAATCAAACCTTCCCCACAGACATGATCCTCTCTGTAACCAACACAATGCCGGTGTTAAGATCAGCTCGTGAAGGTCAAACATGCTTCTGCAGGAAGAGAATAATCTTTCTTCAGTGGAAGTCAATTTCTCTTTTGATGTATAATCATCAGCGGGCTGCTGTAGATTGGATGCTGTGTTCCTCTGCTTAACTGACCACGCTCACAGTGCGATGTGTTAAATGGTCTGAACAAACACGGGTTGAACGCTGCTGTTGACCTTTAGCCGGAGGGTTCACTGATACGCTAGATTTAAGAGCTCTCTGAGGCGGTTCATTTATTCTGTTTGTTTGACTTCAGGGATGAGGAGGAACTTATTTTATACGGTGGAAGTTGAACAAATTCCATAAAAATAAAATCTAAACCAGAAACATGTTAATTTATTTTGGTATACTTTCTGACCTCTCTACCCCTGTAGCTTCTCGAGTCCCGTCGATGGCGGTCTCCATGTTGGAAATGCTGTCTCAGCCTAGCTTTCAGTCAACCTAACAACAGGCTGAGAGTTGGAGCTGAGGCGGGTTTTAAAGGGGACATATTCTGAAAAATCCACTTCTACAGTGTTTCTAACATTTTATTTGGGTAAACTGAGTTTCTACAGACCCACAAAATGGGGACGGCTGATCGTTATCGTGTTTGAAACGGGACAGATGGGGGAGGCAGAGATTTTGCAAGTCGACAGGAAGCGAGATAGAAGCAATCTGATAAAGCTGATGGCCCCAACACAAGTCTTACAACACAGAGATAAATGCTCCGTTTCAAATGTGCTCTCCTTGTGATGTCACAGTGGGATTCTGGTAATTGGGATTCTACCCTCTCCTCCCCTGATATCTCCACCCATGGACTCCACCCCCAGCCTAGAACAAAACTTTTGAGCAGGTCGGCCATTTTTATTCTTGTAAGCGAAGGAGTAATGTCTACCGGGAAAACTCAGGGGGGGGTCATTGCATTTAAAGAGACACACACTCCAAAACGGAGCGTTCTGAGAGAGCTGGTTTATACAGGGTCACAAACCCCCTCTGGTGCTTCATTCATGTTACAGCACAGATGTTTCATTTAGACCACAGGGGACTGTTTGAAAAGGTGGAGAAGGGGGATAATATGTCCTCTTTAAGCCTCCTGACAAACCGTTACACCGCTAAATATTGAGGCTTTAAGTACAATCTATAAATACAGTATATAAATGCAGCGATTACTCAAGGCTCCTTAAAGACACAGTAACTTATTTCACGTCTTTGTTTCCATTAAGGGTTAGACAGCGACTTTGTTTGGTTTTACACCTGGGAATACTCAGCACAAGAGCATCGAGCACATGAGCGTGATAAATAACATACAAGGACGATCGCAAATAATTCATCCCATGGGGGAACAGAGCAAACACCCTGCAGGCTGTGTACTAACAGAAAAGAAATGCATGAGGTGGGTTCAACAGAAGAAACAGAAGAAACAGCAGGAAGCACACAGCAGCATCAAGGGGCTGGAAAATAAAGAGGAGGCAAACTGCAGTTCCTCCAGTGTCCACTAGAGTCTGTCTCCTGCTGTGAGTCAGTCCCCATAGAGCCCCATGTTAAAATGTCCAACTTTACAGCTGCAGTTCCTCCAGTGTCCACTAGAGGCTGCGGTTGAAAGCGAGTCAGTCCCCATAGAGCCCCATGTCCAACTTAACAGCAGAAATAAAAATGATTAATACCTGATACAAAAACAGTTACAGTCTCTAGAGCTCATTGTTCAGCTGTTCAACTGTTCAGGCTGTTTTTCTTATACAACTCACCTGAATACATGCCAAAAGAATCTTTTTTTGTTTTATGATGTTTATTGTTCGATTCGACCACCCATGAAGTTAGCAGGAGACGGGTTGCATCCATCATGAGTGTGCGTAGTTAACATTAAGTATGTCTCCATCTTAATCCTCACATTGTGCATGTTTTAGTTTCACTTCATGTGGTGCTAACAGAACAATATTTTGCTTCACACACTTGACAGAATTGGCCTGACCCCCTCAAAAAAAAGGCCAAAACAGTAGTGGTGTGTGCTCTGATTCATATCATAAACACACACATGAACACAAACATCTGCAGTCATCAAGTAAACCCCCCCCACACCCTCCCC
Organism: Labrus bergylta; assembly: GCF_963930695.1. Lineage (NCBI taxonomy): Eukaryota > Metazoa > Chordata > Actinopteri > Labriformes > Labridae > Labrus > Labrus bergylta. The sequence continues at coordinate 6,928,237 of NC_089197.1, forward strand.
CCTCCCTCCCAACCCTCCCCCTCACCTGGTTGTAGAGGGCACAGATGTGAAGAGCGGTGTTTCCCGAGGCGTTCTGGGCGCTCATGTCTGCTCCGTAGAACAGCAGATGCTCCAGGTGCTGCACATGGCCGTGACGGCAAGCCTGCACACACACACACACACACACACACACACACACACACACACACACACACACACACACACACACACACACACACACACACACACACACACACACACACACACACACACACACACACACACACACACACACACACACACACAGAAGAAGTGCACTGTCATATTCAGCCTTTACTGTAATACTACGTAGGCTTATAGTAGTTGCAGTAACAGGCCTTCAACACTAGATGTCAGTGTGCTGCAAAGGAGATAAAATCAACACGGGAAGCAGCTGTAGCCTCAGTTTGAACTCTGTTATTAAAAGATGAGGGATGAATGAGTGTGTGCAGAGTGATGGAGGGATGAATGAGTGTGTGTAGAGTGATGAAGGGATGAATGAGTGTGTGTAGAGTGATGGAGGGATGAATGAGTGTGTGCAGAGTGATGAGGGATGAATGAGTGTGTGCAGAGTGATGAGGGATGAATGAGTGTGTGTAGAGTGATGAAGGGATGAATGAGTGTGTGTAGAGTGATGGAGGGATGAATGAGTGTGTGCAGAGTGATGGAGGGATGGAGGGATGAATGAGTGTGTGCAGAGTGATGGAGGGATGAATAAGTGTGTGCAGAGTGATGGAGGGATGGAGGGATGAATGAGTGTGTGTAGAGTGATGGAGGGATGAATGAGTGTGTGTAGAGTGATGGAGGGATGAATGAGTGTGTGTAGAGTGATGAAGGGATGAATGAGTGTGTGTAGAGTGATGGAGGGATGAATGAGTGTGTGCAGAGTGATGAGGGATGAATGAGTGTGTGTAGAGTGATGAAGGGATGAATGAGTGTGTGTAGAGTGATGGAGGGATGAATGAGTGTGTGCAGAGTGATGGAGGGATGGAGGGATGAATGAGTGTGTGCAGAGTGATGGAGGGATGAATAAGTGTGTGCAGAGTGATGGAGGGATGAATGAGTGTGTGCAGAGTGATGGAGGGATGAATGAGTGTGTGCAGAGTGATGGAGGGATGAATGAGTGTGTGCAGAGTGATGGAGGGATGGAGGGATGAATGAGTGTGTGTAGAGTGATGGAGGGATGAATGAGTGTGTGCAGAGTGATGGAGGGATGAATGAGTATGTGTAGAGTTATGGAGGGATGAATGAGTGTGTGCAGAGTGATGGAGGGATGAATGAGTGTGTGCAGAGTGATGAAGGGATGAATGAGTGTGTGCAGAGTGATGGAGGGATGAATGAGTGTGTGCAGAGTGATGGAGGGATGAATGAGTGTGTGCAGAGTGATGGAGGGATGAATGAGTGTGTGCAGAGTGATGGAGGGATGAATGAGTGTGTGCAGAGTGATGAAGGGATGAATGAGTGTGTGCAGAGTGATGGAGGGATGAATGAGTGTGTGCAGAGTGATGGAGGGATGAATGAGTGTGTGTAGAGTGATGGAGGGATGGAGGGATGAATGAGTGTGTGCAGAGTGATGGAGGGATGAATGAGTGTGTGTAGAGTGATGGAGGGATGAATGAGTGTGTGTAGAGTGATGGAGGGATGGAGGGATGAATGAGTGTGTGCAGAGTGATGGAGGGATGAATGAGTGTGTGTAGAGTGATGGAGGTATGAATGAGTGTGTGCAGAGTGATGGAGGGATGAATGAGTGTGTGCAGAGTGATGGAGGGATGAATGAGTGTGTGCAGAGTGATGGAGGGATGAATGAGTGTGTGTAGAGTTATGGAGGGATGGAGGGATGAATGAGTGTGTGCAGAGTGATGGAGGGATGAATGAGTGTGTGTAGAGTGATGGAGGGATGAATGAGTGTGTGTAGAGTGATGGAGGGATGAATGAGTGTGTGCAGAGTGATGGAGGGATGAATGAGTGTGTGCAGAGTGATGGAGGGATGAATGAGTGTGTGCAGAGTGATGGAGGGATGAATGAGTGTGTGCAGAGTGATGGAGGGATGAATGAGTGTGTGTAGAGTGATGGAGGGATGAATGAGTGTGTGCAGAGTGATGAAGGGATGAATGAGTGTGTGCAGAGTGATGAAGGGATGAATGAGTATGTGTAGAGTGATGAAGGGATGAATGAGTGTGTGTAGAGTGATGGAGGGATGAATGAGTGTGTGCAGAGTGATGGAGGGATGAATGAGTGTGTGTAGAGTGATGGAGGGATGAATGAGTGTGTGCAGAGTGATGGAGGGATGAATGAGTGTGTGCAGAGTGATGGAGGGATGAATGAGTGTGTGCAGAGTGATGAAGGGATGAATGAGTGTGTGCAGAGTGATGGAGGGATGAATGAGTGTGTGCAGAGTGATGGAGGGATGAATGAGTGTGTGTAGAGTGATGGAGGGATGAATGAGTGTGTGCAGAGTGATGGAGGGATTAATGAGTGTGTGCAGAGTGATGGAGGGATGAATGAGTGTGTGTAGAGTGATGGAGGGATGAATGAGTGTGTGTAGAGTGATGGAGGGATGAATGAGTGTGTGCAGAGTGATGGAGGGATGAATGAGTGTGTGCAGAGTGATGGAGGGATGAATGAGTGTGTGCAGAGTGATGAAGGGATGAATGAGTGTGTGCAGAGTGATGGAGGGATGAATGAGTGTGTGTAGAGTGATGGAGGGATGAATGAGTGTGTGTAGAGTGATGGAGGGATGAATGAGTGTGTGCAGAGTGATGGAGGGATGAATGAGTGTGTGCAGAGTGATGGAGGGATGAATGAGTGTGTGCAGAGTGATGAAGGGATGAATGAGTGTGTGCAGAGTGATGGAGGGATGAATGAGTGTGTGCAGAGTGATGGAGGGATGAATGAGTGTGTGCAGAGTGATGAAGGGATGAATGAGTGTGTGCAGAGTGATGGAGGGATGAATGAGTGTGTGCAGAGTGATGGAGGGATGAATGAGTGTGTGCAGAGTGATGGAGGGATTAATGAGTGTGTGCAGGGTGATGGAGGGATGAATGAGTGTGTGCAGAGTGATGGAGGGATGAATGAGTGTGTGCAGGGTGATGGAGGGATGAATGAGTGTGTGTAGAGTGATGGAGGGATGAATGAGTGTGTGCAGAGTGATGGAGGGATGACAGAAATGCTCTCAGTAGAAACCAGTGCTTCATTATCTGCTGTAAAAATTCCTCAGCATGCAGAGAGGAGAAACAGGGAATCGAACCGCTGATCGATTCTCAGGCAAGCTGCTTTGCCTCCGAGCCACAGCCGCTCGAATTATGGAAAATAATATTTACACAAGCAGAGACAAACATCAGGCTGAACGTGTCAGGACGCTCGATTTATCTCGACTTTCAGGATCTGTTTTGAGGTTGCATGTTTCTCCCCTCTGCAAAGATAGATCATCGTATTCAGAGGTGAAAGGTCAGAACTTTTCTCCATTTTTATCTGCCTCGTCTCTCAACAGAAATAATAATTTTTCAACCTATCAGATTTGTTTACATCGCAGACGTTACAAAACATGTGACAGAAGCAAGAAACAGAACAAAACACGTTCAAAATACTTTTTTCTTAGCGCTCCCCCGACTCACTTTTTAAGGTTCAAGGTTCAAGGTTTCTTTATTGGTACCTAAAAAGGCAGACAGGAGATTCAGCGTTGCAAAGATACATTAAAGCTGGTTGACGTGAAAGTCAGCTTGTCAAATGTTCCTATTTCTCAAACTTAATTTATTCCCTCAGTAAACAGTTTCCTCATAAGTTTAAAGTCTCAATCTGTAGTTTTAAGTCTTCTTCATCATATCATGATGTTCGTTTAGTTAATCATGGTCCCATGTAGAGACATAGGGCCAGATTTACTAAGCTCACTATTAAAGAGTACTAAATTGCGTGTTCACTCCAAAAGTTTGCACGTTTGGTTGGTGGGCGTTTTGCGGGTGATCTACACACAAGAAAATGTGCGTGAATGACACCAGGTGCAAACCTTGTGGAGGCGGTACTATTTAAGTTGGGTTTTTGCATGTTCTAGTGGTTTACATCACGGAGAGTTTGGACAGAAAGCAGGACGACTGCAAGCGCAAAATAGGTCTTCGTGGGAGAGGCAAATAAACGCACAATACTTTCGAGTTACAGCAGATAAATCTGAATATTACAAAGAAATATTTTGGGTATAAGAAAACCTCGGCATTAAACAGGGCCTCTCTTTTCTTCCCTTAATCTTAAGAATGAAGTGTCATACATTGCACAGGAGGTGCGAGCTGTGTCCTCTGTGGCACTGGCGCTCTACACTCGGGCCGTTGTTGCGCACCAGACAGCTGGCCAGCGCTGTGTCTGATCGGACATAAATGCCCTGGAAAAAGGTATCGAAGACGGGGGTACAAACAGTGGTGAGGTCCCCCAATCCAAGCAGCAGCGGGCTTTAGAGGGAGGTGACGAGCACATTATGGAGAGGAGCGCACCGGAGGGGGCGAGCTGGGGGAGAGCAGCCCGAGAAAAAGGAAATCCTCAGTTTAAAATGTAATGTTGGCAAAAAGAGGGAAATAGGAAGGCATAAATGTCAATGTTGAAATTCTTTTGAATGCAGAGGCTGTGAATGTTCAGTTTTGTTTGGCTGTAGGCTATGAAAACAATAGCCTGTAGTTTAATCATTGTGTTTCTCTTCCTTAACGATTAGAATATTGAATCAAATAAAAAAATAAATGCATGCCATTCATTTTCCTGTCATTTGAAACATGTAAACACGTGGGGAAAACGTGATCTTTATGCCTTCTTTTGTTGTGCCCATGTCTCCTCCTAACTACAATAACTGCAGCCTGTTGTGCGTAACGCTGTGCTCCTGGATTAGCACGTTCCTTTCAAAGGTGTTAAATTCAGACACCGTCACAATCACTGCAGTTTTTGTCAGGCTTGGTAAATCGCAACGCGTGTACTAACTTAACTTGTTTGCATTTTCTCCTCCCAATATTTAGCACGTTAGGGCTGTTTTTTAAACTGGTGTTGGGTGAGAGGATGCCATGAATGAATGAAGACAACCTTGAACTGTGAACCAGCAGCAGCTGCCGCTCTGCAGCTCGGAGTGCCGCCTGACAGCTGATTGTTATCGTGTCTGAAACGGGACAGATGGGGGAGGCAGAGATTTTGCAAGTCGACAGGAAGCGAGATATAAGCAATCTGATAAAGCTGATGGCCCTAACACACACTCATATGCACACGCATACACACAGCACTCGTACTTTGTCACTGCTGCAGGGTGTCTCTCCTTAAACGACTTTATCTTCTCCAACAGGAAACAGCTGCCAAGTTGCCCACAGCCGGGAGAGGCGTGTGTGAGCCTGTGTGTGCTTTAGTAATGCTTTCACAATACAAGCTGTTCCATACAACACACAGCCAAAAAACCCCTCTGAGCTGATGTCTGTGCACCTGGTGGGTCTGTGTTTCATATGTGTGTGTGCGTGTGTGTGTGTTTACCTGGTGAACCTCGTGCCAGCCGTTCTCGTCCTGGCAGCAGACGAAGGCGTGGTGGTTGAGGAGGAGCTCGCAGCAGCCGGGGTCTCCCCCCACCACCACGCAGTGATACAGGGGAGTCAGGCCGCGGCTGTCCTTGTAGTCTGGAGAAGCGCCCAGCTCCAGCAGAGTCTGGAAACAGTCAAACAGGGGACAGATCGTTTATGGGTCGTCAAGCTTGGAGCCATTATGGATGATGAAGGTGGATTGACAAGCTTTTCCTCAAACCCCTGACAATGAAGGGAACAGAAACTAAGATGATGTGACACAAATCTGCTCGATATAAGTGACTCCACCAACGGTGTCATTTTCTTTCTGGACAGGCTCAAATCACTTCTCTCAGTATTACCTGAAGAGGTCTGTGTGATGTGATCCCAGAAGCCACAAACAGCCATCATGTCACTCCTGTCTATTTGTCCTGTACAACATCAGGAAGATCAGACCTTACCTGTCAGAGCTGCACAGCTCCTGGTACAGGCTCGTGATATCACACATCGACTATTGCAGCTCCTTACAGGCAGGTCTTCCTACATGAACTATCAAACCCCTGCAGATGATCCAAGACGCAGCAGCACCACTGGTCATCAACCTCCCCAAAAGAGCACATGTCACTCCGCTGTTCATCTCCCTCCTCTGGCTCCCAGTTACTGCTCGCATCAAATGTAAAACTCTGCTGCTCGCTTACAAAACTTACTACACTCCCTCCCGCCCACTACGCTCTGCCAATGAAAGGCGTCTGATCCAACCTTCACAAAAGGGTCCTAAGTCTCTGACTACACTCTTCTCCTCTGTCGCCCCCCGGTGATGGAACGAACTACCAAACTCCATTCGCTCTGCAGAGTCCCTTTGAACCTTTAAGAAAAAGCTAAAGACCCAGCTCTTTGTGAACACCTAAGACCTTCATGATGATGATGACAATATTTGGGATGGTTTTGATGCTGATTAGAACTCTCAAGAACAGCTGTCGATGTTGTGCTCTTCCTCTGGTCACTTCCTGTCAGCACCTCTGCTCACTTCCTGTCAGCACCTGTGTGTCCGATCAGACTTAAAGCTGTTTGTTCTCACTTCCTGACGTTGTCTCCTCTCTACATCCTTGCTTATGATGTTCTTACTCTGATGTTCGTCGCTTTGGAAAAAAATTGTCTGATAAATATTTTGTAGAATTGTCTATCTCTTTAGGGATCCTTTCTGTAAAGTTTTCAGACACTCAAAGTTACAATCTGAGTCCATCAGTGACGGGAGAACTACTTTTAGAGGATGCAAAAGGATCATGTTGCAGCCATGACGTCATGTGTCACGGCTGCAAGCTGAAGCATCTCCGACCTAGCAGTCATTAAAAAGGGTTCAAGACGAATAATACCAGAATGACCCATTAGTTCCAATGTGTTCATTGTTCCTCTGTGAATGAATCCTCCTCATTATCATAATAATCACTTCCCTTTAGCTCTTTTTAAAACACACATTACCAGCTCCTTTAATGCACATCAAAGACAAAGTCCAACTGATTAAAATATCAAAGATGTTAAAAATGAAAAGGATAACTGGAGATAAAGAGACATTATTAAAGTGCATGCTTGTAAAGGTGAACTGTCAGATGGATTCAGGGGATGAAAAAGGGTTTTCTTGACTCAGCTGACAGCGTGAGTCTTGTTTCCTCTCATGTCTTCATGAGGCGTCATGTGCTGACTGACAGGTCTGCTCGCATCACACTCTGATGTTGCTTATGCTACAAAAACATTCTCAGAGTACGATCTTTGTCAGACCTGCCTCACAGCTTCAAAACTTCCAAGAAATGATCAGGTGTGCAAAGAAAAAAGAGAGAACAGAGTGAGGGGAGAGCGTGTGTTTCCTCACCATCAGAGTGACCTGGTTCTTGGAGCGTGCAGCTTTGTGCAGCGCCGTCATGCCGTCTTTGGCTCTGAAGTCCAGGTGAGCTCCTCCGTTCCTCAGCACTTTGATCATCTCCACCACGTTGTCCAGGTGAGCTGCAAACGTCAGCGGGCTCTCTGGAAAACAACAAGTGAAAGAGGAATGTTTATGTGAATGTTGTTTGTGTGCGCCAGCAGGAGAACAGAGCGCTGATCAGGATTCAAAATCATCCAGCAGCTTCTCTTTCATCGTCTTAAAAATCAGAGATCAGAGAGTCACAAGCTCAGAAATGAATAATAACTCTTTGGGCTAATACCAAGGATGTTAAGACAAAGTTTGTTTCCTTTGGTACAAACCACCCAAGAAAAGTCTGCCTGCATTTCTTTATTGTAGCATTTCCGGGCTCAGTACAGTTTGGTGTCATGATGCCGACAATTCATTCAAGACCTTGTATCTGAGGAGCCCAATCGGACTGAAAGCGGTTTGCACTTTCCTATTTTCTAGATCCTTGCTTTTGTTGTTTTTACTTTCTGATGTTCGTCGCTTTGGATAAAAGCGTCTGACAACTGACTTGTAGAATTGTAGATATCTCAGGTGTTACAAGCCGAGCAGAGGCAGTGTGGTGATGTGTGTCTGTGTGCATGCTTTGAGTGTGTGCTATATGTGTGTGGGAAGGTCCCACTGTTTGTTTACAGGTCGGCTCTCTTGAGCTATTGCACAATGTATGCAAAGTGAAACCACACACACTTGTGCCTTAATACAATGTGCATGTGTAACTCCAGACAGCAACGTTGAGAACCGCTTTGTCCCCAGACCTCCAGTTAGACCCTGGTCCCTGCAACGCAACAACACCAAGTCCCTCTAAAGGTTCTCAACGACCAAAACTCTCTTTATTTTACATTTATAAACTCATGGCTGACGTCACAATGGACATGTCTATTTCTTGGTTACAGTCCACGATTTAGATTGTCAACATGTGATGTTCAGACAGTTTTCTAAATACTCCAATACATGACCAATCAGATCTGCATGGGGCCTATACTTTCCTCATAGACAAATCCCAGACTAAGGACTTTTTCAGGGTTCAGATAAAGACCTGTTGTTTTTTTGTTTAGACTCAGGCGCCTGCTGTGGAAACACACCGAGTACCTCTAAAGGTTCCTCGTCCCTTGGGAGAGTTCCTGCTGTGAGATTGTGGCTTTCCGCCGCTCAAAGAAGAGGAGTGTTTACACTTTCTGCAGGTAATCACATGGAGAGCTTTTTTCCTGGACAGCTGAAATCAATCGCTCGTAAGAGCCGAGTAACAAGAGGCCACTCTGCAGGGACGATTCCCCCCAGAAGCACCAAGGCGTTCATTTAACAATGGCTCTCAAAGCCCATTAAAACAAGCTCAATTCTCTGCTTAATAACCTTCCTGCTTTCAGCTGCACCTGTGCTCGCCTCAATAGACCTCTTTTATTTATTTTCTATTCTGGCCAATCTGTGTCCACTCAGTACAGGCAGTGTTAAGAGCACCTGCACCGCGGAGATACTCTTGACACCTTCATTAAACGCTCATAAATAAACATGATTGTCACCTTTAATGCTGAGGTGAAGCAGCACTGAGTATCAACATGATTGGGATGAGCTTTTAATCACAGGACGCTTTCAATGATTGCTCAGTTTGTCTGAAATCTGTGAAAGGTAATCGTCAGTGCAGAGAGGAAAGCGTTGGATTTAAAGGATCCTCTTAAGACCGGAGGATTTCTTTTGTTCTTCTGGACGCTGAGTTCTCACTGAGTGCTCTTCATAACTGTCTGATTATTTTCTCATTCCATCAGTGCAGCTGAACCTAGTGTGACTCATAATATACAGCTCTGAACTCCACTCCCTCTTCATGCTCCCTGCGGGGATTTAACTACAGGCCTCGATTGCTGCCTGTCAATACTATGGATCGCTACCTCTTGTTCCCAGTGAGCATGATACTCATCCAAAAGCCAATAAGGCTGATAACAGAGGTGTGGACGGGGTTAGGAGGCACGGTCGAGTGACTCGATATTAAATTCTCCCCACCTGCAGGCTGGAAAAATTGGTAAATAAGAAAAGAAAGCAGCCTGTGCTTTAAAGGAAGACTTTTTGATCTAGTAGATGTCGCCCTTGAGTTCCAGTATGACACCAAAACAAACTGCTGTTTGGCCACGCCTCCTCCATACTGAAGCCTCCGCTCTCCTCCAGAGACACACCTCCAACCCCCCTCCACTCGAGTTCACACAAAGGAGTTATGGATTAGAACGCACCATTATTAAACACTAAGCACAAGCGTCGGAAAAAACTGTCCTTGGCTCCAGCTGCAATCACCTGTGTCCTGCATTGTTGTGTTAGCATGCTAATGTTAGCGCTCTTTAGTTAGCTCGTAGCTTCACATTGCATGTAAACTGACACAGAATGAGCGTGATCTAAAAACTCTTACTAACATCCAAATAATCAGTGAGTATGTTCTTCTTCTTCTCTCTAGTCCTTGACTAAAACAGCTTTTATACACAAGGGGAGTGACAGATACCAAAATCTCAGAACCCATCGGCAAGCACGCTCATGGTCTGATATTTCTCAATAATCCCGGTGAAGTCAGAGGTTAGCGTTAAAAGACTTCCAGCCAAGACTTCCTTTAACATGTGGTGTTAACGTATGCAACGCCTGAAAGTGACTAACAGGTGACATGGTGGTTATATATGGCTATCTCAAATATAACTCTAATTTGATTCAATAGAAAATGTTGACGTATTTACAGAGGTTCTGACTTTCCGGCTCTGACTTGTGGAAAAAAAACAAAATATGTGTACTTCCCTGTTTTTAAACACATGTTAGTCATTGTTGCGTCGCCTAAAAGCCTCTAAATAAGAAACACGATCATCAGAGTTCCAGTTTGCAAACTTGATGTTGCTATACTGTACTACGGTCACTCACCTAACGTTACCACCGAGCCCCGCAGAAGCTAAACTGAACATATAAGGCCACCCATCTTGTCATATTTTGAAGCTTCAGGCTGCAGACCGAGTGTATTAAAAAGTTGGCATTGAGATCGTTATAATTGAGAGCAATGCATCGCTTCGTGCAGTTTACAGAGGTTGTGTCGAGAAAGATAACCGAGTTCCTCCTTTTGTCCGTGTATCCGACAACAACATCTGATATTTACTCCGAGCTCCACAACAAATTCAGTCAAGTGTACATGTGAGTGGATGTGCATGTGTGGAGAAAATATGTCATTCTTCCTGCCAGGTTGAAGTCTCCCCTGACGCAGGACTCTCAGGCCTTGGAGTGGCTCTGTGCCGTATTATAACTCTGATTGTAGCCCAGCGTTGCATGAAACACCTGCTCACTCTGTCTAGCTGGAACATTTGTAAGCTGTGATGGGAACACACTGGCATTAGGACACAGCTCATTACTCCGGGTTTTGGTTGCCCCACAGTGAGGGTGTGTGTGTGTAAGAAAACTGCAGGTCTGCGGCTACGATAACTCAGCAGGCACTCCCTCTGAGGAATACCTGGTACACAGATCACATGAAGACACTCGGTGCAAACATAATCCTTCACTGCTGCCTGGAGGGCTACACACTCTGCTCCATTAACTGACTCAGTGGTATCTTTTTGTGGTGTTTAGCAGGGCTTTTTAAATTAAGCACAGAGGCTGCACAGCTATCTCTATTACAGCACAGCTTACTATTACAACTCCAACAACCCGGACTGGGACTTTGATAAGCTTATGCCCTCCTCAAATTCCAACTAGTAATTTTATTGGCTTCAGGCCACGCTAGTAGTGTCAGTTTGTTTGCCCAAGTTTAAAACATTTGATTCCTTAAAACTCAACAAAGGCAGACATAGAGTGCTTTTATTGGATTTGTTTCGTTTTTACTTAGGGTGTTTTCTCAGTCACTGAACCCTAGTAATTAATAAATGTATCAGAAATATAATTGAACCTCCATGGCTTAAATATGAAGCTAGCTTCAAAGTACCAAAAATGCAGTTCCTCCAGTGTCCACTAGAGTCAGTCTCCTGCAGTGAGTCAGTCCCCATAGAGCCCCATGTTAAAATAAACATGTTTACAGTCTGGTACAAAAACAGTTTGAGCTCATTTCTCTTTTCAACTGTACGGCGGTGAATGTTTATACAACTTTACATTATATTAAGACTTAAAGGAGTGTAGAATTAGGGGGCGTGGCCTCTTTGAGTTTCTATTTCAGTCCCCGACCTTTAACCTCTCGGCTGTATTTGTGCTGTTGGAGCCTTTTGGAGATGTATTCATGTAAACAAGTCTGAGCTCCACTTTTTACAACCGGACACGTCAGAACTTCTTAGCAACAATTAGCAGCTAACTGAGTCTGTGCTCACTACACCTGGCTTGATGGCTCGTTGAGTGTTTGTTATAGTTAATTATATGTGGTGACATGTGCATGAGCATCTTTGGGCACACTTACGACTACAGAATTATAGTTGAATAAAGTTGTTACTTTTTTTTCAAAGTCACTGCAGGAGACAGCATCTATTGGCCTTTCATTCATTGCTAGGATTTTTGTGAGGTGGAAAAGGTACCTTGCTGTAAGTGTTAATTCCATATCTGATTGACAGTGTTTGATGTTTGTGCAGCCTTACCTCCAGTGTCACTGTCCTGGTAGTTTGGATCGAAGCCTCGTTCCAACATCTTTGACACTTTGTCCACCTGATTGTGCTGGATGAGGTCCATAAACTTCCTCAGATTGGCCTGCACAAAACCAGAGCAGAGGAAGAGCGATTACAGCGAGAAGAAAGAACAAATGGTGGTGGGTGTGAGAGCGAGAAAAGGCAGGAAAGAGGTTCAGAGCTGTAAAGAGACTGAAATAGAAGTAGAGCTAGAGAAAGGTGCAAAAGGTCAAACATAACTGAAGGTGAAAAGCGGAAGTATTTAGGAAAACTGTGTGAAACTGAGAGAGTCAGAGTTATAGATGGAGGGATATAAAGTAGGATAAAAGGCGAGTAAAGGTAGAAACAGGAGAGGAGATGACAGGATTCACAGTGGGGCCATTGTGGGGAGAGAATCGCTGCTTCTTTCTCTTCTGTTGCCGTCTGCTTTCTTTCCAGGCCGCACGACAAAAATAGATAAGAGAGCAGCTCCCCAAAGGAGAGCAGGAAATGAGGAGAGCAGAATGAGATGGCAGAAGAAGGAAAAGACAATGGGTAACAATAAAAGAATAGACGGAGAGAGAGGAGACACAAGAAGAAATGAGGAGGAGGAGAGAAAAGGCAGGGGCACGAGGTGGGAGGAGACTGACAATAAGGCAGGGGTGTCCTGATCTCCATGTGCTGCCCCCGATCCTGATCCAGATCCAAGTGTTATATTGAGTGCTGGCCAAACGAGAGAGCGCGAGAGAGAGAGAGAAAGGGAGGGGATATTTATACCATCTCCAAAACTGAAACTGCAAACATGAAGATGTTGCCACCAGCTATTGGAATTATTATGTTCATTCTCCTCCCAAAGAGTCCCCAGATTAGCCTGTTAGCATCATGTCTGGACTCAAAGAAACCCTGTACAGTTAAAGAAGGGTGACACCGTATGAAGAGTAAGAGAGTAGGGCCATGTATGGATCCCTAACACAGGACTGTGGCCTGAATTCGAGTCCACTGTGAAACCACCAGCCAAATTTGACTATGTTGACTTCTTTGAGGGCTGCACGGTGGTTCAGTGGTTAGCGCTGATGCGTCACAGTGAGATGGATGCTGGATCTAATTCCCACGACACAAATGGCTGATTCCCGTCGACTACGCTCTGCCAATGAAAGGCGTCTGATCCCACCTTCACAGCAGGGGCCCCAAAGTCTCTAACTAGACTCCTCTCCTCTGTCCTCTGAGTCCCTTTGCACCTTTAAGAAAAAGCTAAAGACCCAGCTCTTTATGGACGATAACGACGTCGATATTTAGGATGGTATTGACGCTGATCGATGTGTTGATGTTGTGCTCTGCCTCTGGTCACTTCCTGTCAGCACCTCTAGTCACTTCCTGTCAGCACCTGTGTGTCTGATCAGACTTAAAGCTGTTTCTTTGCACTTCCTGACGTTGTCTCCTCCTCTCTACATCCTTGCTTGTGTTGTTCTTACTCCCTGATATTCGTCGCTTTGGACAAAAGCGTCTGTTAAATGAATTGTAGAAGGATTCCAATCCTTTGTTGTGCTCTATTCTTCACTCTTACTGCCTTTAAAAGTTTCCTATCTGAGTCACCAACAAATTCAATGTTTAATTTTTCATTGATTTACTTGTTAAAAGCATAATTCTCTGCATATTTAAAATGGTGATTGCGACTATCTTAGTTCATCCATAAAACTAAATCATACCGAGCCAGTATGAGCAAAGACATGGAGCTGTTTACACATCAGTCATGATGAGTCACTGCCACAGTGTAATATCTGGAGAGGTCTGGGGGTCATGTACACGGCCCTGTGTTTGCATGCAATGTGTTATTTAACGTAGCTGGTGTGTGTGTGTGTGTGTGTGTGTGTGTGTGTGTGTGTGTGTGTGTGTGTGTGTGTGTGTGTGTGTGTGTGTGTGTGTGTGTGTGGCTGCAGGCCCAGTGAATCACAGTCTGGAGGTTGGTTGGTTTTCCCCTCTCTCTCTCTCTCTCTCTCTCTCTCTCTCTCTCTCTCTCTCTCTCTCTCTCTCTCTCTCTCTCTCTCTCTCTCTCTCTCTCTCTCTCTCTCTCTCTCTCTCTCTCTCTCTCTCTCTCTCTCTACATCTCTCTCCTGAACAGGTTGTGATGCTGGCAGTTGATTGGCTGAATCAGTGTGAACTCCAGCCAACCACAGATCAGCAGACTGCACGGCAAACAGGATTAGCTTCAAAAAGTTGGGTCAGGCCAAGAATTGAGGAAAAAAAATAAACGACACAGTTTGGGAGAATAAATGTCTGGTATAGAGAGGACACAGTCTCTGACTAATGATTTCTGCAGAGTGTGAGTGTGCATACTCCACATTTGGACGGCTGTCTTATTGTCTCTTTTTATTTCTCATCTCATGTCCTGCTCTCTGATGTAGAATGAGAGCAGCTGTCAGACAGTTTCCTGGTGTGCTGCTAACAGAGAGCTGCCACAGACACTTATGCTTTGGCTGCACAACAGGATTACAGTAGCTAAGGGACAGCATCCCAAAGCTAGCCTTACACAACCATGAGGAAGCTAAAAAATCTTTAATTTACTGCAGAGATTTATTCTATTCATGTGGGAGGGCAGAGATAAAGGAAGGGAGGGGTCTGCTGAAGGGGATGACGGGAGAAAAAGAGACTCATGGTGAGCAGACTGAGCAGCTTCTCTGTATCATCACAAAGGGACAGAAAAGCTTTAAAGGTCACATTTGATGCAGAGTACACGTCACCATGTTCCAATAACACTAACATGTGTCTCTAGTCTGTCTCCAAACCCCCCAATGATGAGAAAAGTCCATCTTTTCAGAAAATGTGTGCTCAAACAGGCTGTTTGGAGATTTTCCCTTCATGACATCACAAAGGGCAGTAGCCCCTCCCCAGGTGGGTGACACTCCCACAGCTAGGTGTTTGTTCTGTCCTCTGAGTCTGCCTTCTCACCGTAAACAATAGGACATGGAGCGAGAAAGCCCGAGTATACCCAAGCCCTTCCAGAGAGGGGGCGTGGTCAGACACAGCTCATTTACATATTTAAAGGTACAGACACAGAAACAGCCTGTTCTGAGCAGGGCTGAAATAGACGGGTTATGATCAAATACAGGATCAGTTTGTAATCTTGAGCTTGCAAAGTGAAATGCTTTAAGAGCTTCCACATCACTACATGTAAAGCCTGACTCAGACTGCAGGATAATCAGGATGATTTGAGGTCTGATTCCTCCTTCATGACAACATCGGGGGTGTTCTCAACTCAAGTCTGCTCCCAGTGGATTATCTGCCCAGTTTATTTTGTAGTGTGAGTGGTATAAAGAGCCAATCTTAATGTCCTTGATCAGCTCAGACAGCATCAGGGTCGCCTCGATTTATATCAAGCATGTAATATTTAGGATTCAGAAAAACGTTGAAAAGTGAGTTTCATCATCTCATCATGAACTTCACTTTTCAGTCCGTGGGGCATAAGGTAATGTGAACATATGACATTTAATGTGTTTCATTATGATCTTTGAATTCTTCCCTGGCTGATGATGCCCTAAGCAGCTTCGGGTGATTATTATTCTCAGTGGCTCTCTGATTGGTTGATTGAAAATTGAGGCAGTCTCTTTGGTTGTCATAGAAATGTTTCCTTGCTGCCAGTATACCCGATGAAGGTCGGTTAGACTAAGTGCGGGAGCGTTTCTCAGAGTCAAGATGTTTAGGATTTAAAATCTTGAAGATTACATCGTGAAAGGATCTGGCAGAAGTCTCTTGTGACTATACGATAACCGCGAGAGACATGAGAGGACAGCAGTAATGACGACTTGCAGCAAGACACAACCCGTACGGCTGTGCTGGACACCTGAGATACATCTGACCTCCAGCTCTCACTGACCCACAGACAATCCATGTTGTCCGCAGCTCATCAGACATTTCTTCACCCAAAGTCCTCTGCTGGACACAATAATCTTAATAATATCTTGTAGTATGAGATGAGTCGTTATTGTCATATCCTGCAGTTTGTGCATGCTTGAGTTAAGAGCAGATCTGTAAAGATTCTTCTGATGTGACTGGTGATTTTAAAACTGCTGTCGTCTGAGCCGGGCGTTTAAGCTGCCAACAGTTCAACCGAACGGACTCAAAAACTCTCTGAATCCACCAGTGAAAGAGCTGAAAAGATCATTCATCTGTGGGAGCACTGCTCTTTGTTTAAATGATACTGCACGTTGATGACACCCTTGGCATGGAGGAGTCATTACTGTGGAGATTTCACACCGCTCTTCCCTCGGGCCGGCCTCAGTCGCAGCGAGGTGGGCGGTGCTGGGACATCTTTTTCTTTCAGCTCTCTGTCAGTTCAGTTCGGCTGCTCGTTTCCGTCAGTCTGCTAGCTGGCAATTCTCTCCAGTTTTTCAAAAGAGAGTGGAAGGAAGGCAGAGAACATCGCTGCCCTGTGACGGAGAGGTGATTCAGCAGCTTTCACTGTTTCTAAAAGCTTTTATTCTGCAGAGTCAGGCAGAAAGAGTCTCTGCTGCACAGACACAATGTGGTTTACAGATTCCTTTTCATTACCTTCTAACTGTGCCGGGGAAATATCCTTCATGATTCGACGCACACAGAGGACATGGAGCATGCTGTTTGTCTGAATCCAGTTGGAATAAATATTCCTGGATGATGTGATGATTGTCACATCTGCATAACTCCGTCCTGCTTGTGGGCCAGAGCGGCTCTTTAGATCCTGAAATGAATCCTCTCAGCGTGCTGTGTAGAGCCTCCGACAGAGGACACAAACCAGGCTTACAGTTTCAGTCAGAGGTTTGATGTCGAGCAGTTTTCTCTCTTCTTACCTTTGTGTGAAGTTTGGCGATCTGTTTCTCGTCCACATTGGGTTGTCGGTACACTCGGCTCTTATAGCGGAACTGAAAACCAGAAAAGGTTTAAACGTCAATAAAGAGTCCAGCAGTGATCATGTTAATCCTGACTTCTGCTAATTCTACAGTCCTTTACAGAACACAGGAGTTTCTGATCTATTTTCTAGGTTTTGTTTGTGTTAGTTCCAATAAAACTCAGTTAACTTCAAATTTAAATTCAGTTTACCTCCAGAGACGGGACCCCCTTGCTGATTGGTTGGGGGTACTCTCGGAGGATGCGTTCTTCGTCCAGGAACTTGCCGTCCCTGCCGTTGCTGGCGGGCTGGAAAAGTCCATAGTTGAGGACGTCCTTCAGGCTCTGATTCAGCGTGCACAGGATCCGCTGCTTGGCAACCCAGACGGTCGCATTAGGGTTGAACCGCATGCATTTCTGATTAGCAGAGAAGAGAGGGGAGAGAGGAGAGAGATGAGAGGAGAGGAGAGGAGAGGAGAGGAGAGAGGAGAGAGGAGAGAGAGGACAAAAAGAGGAGAGAGGAGAGAGGAGAGAGGAGAGAGATGAGAGGAGAGGAGAGAGGAGAGGAGAGGAGAGGAGAGGAGAGGAGAGAGGAGAGAGGAGAGAGGAGAGAGGAGAGAGAGGACAAAAAGAGGGGAGAGGAGAGAGGAGAGAGGAGAGAGGAGGGAGAGGAGAGAGGAGAGAGGAGAGAGGAGGGGGGAAAGGAGAGGAGAGAGGAGAGAGGGTAAGTTAAGAATAACTCCAGAAGAAGACTGTATGGTCCATGTGCTCAGAACAAAACAAACAATAAAGGGCAGTATCCCACTTACATTATAGGTACTTAAAAAAAAAAGGACATTACATGCTTTTGTGTATTTGGCAATCAAAATCTTAATTTTAAAGTGTGTGTGTTTCTGCTTTTTGCAGGTGACGTAGTTTTGTTGCCTTCCTCAGGCTGGGACCTCCAGCAGGCAGCAGTGCAAAGTGAAACTGTCTCCTTTCAATGTGAAGGAGTAGCGGCTCTACTTGTCTGGGCTCCTCCCCCTCTCTCTAAGGCTGACTCAGACACCGCAATCGTCACAACCCAAAGATCATTACCACAGGTGAGGGGTGGGACAAAGGTCGACCGGTAAATCGAGAGCTCTGCCTTCAGGCTCAGCTCCCTCTCCACAAAGGATCAGTACAACGGCAACGTTAATGCCATATGCTAAACCAATCGAAAGTATTGAAAGTCCTGGCAGGTCTTATTAGCCTTTTGAGTTGTTTAAATTATAAACAGAAGCTTTGAGCGAGTTTCAAAGGTGTTCACAGTGAGGAATAAATACACACCAAGCAGCATGTTATAAACAAAACAATGTGGGCTGATATTAGTAGCTTGTGAGAGACTTTTGTCTTGTGATCTGGACTTCAAACTTTTGATTGACAGGTGTTAATAGGTTGGGATGTTGCCGTGGATATCCAGAACAATGGTGGCCAATGAAACTGGTGCTTTAATGACTCAAACCCTGTCCCAGATTTTACTACAAATAAACAACGGGTGCCAAGCTGGTTTATTGTCTCATTGTTCGCCCTCAGTGAGCTAGTTGAGGATGTAATTGACATGACCCCCCCCCCCCCCCCCCGGTCTCTTCCTGTTCCTGCTTTCCTACTGTAGAAAAAAAATACACAATCCTGGCCTTGTGGCCTGAATCAGAGAGGATTATGGGCACTGTGCCGGCCCATTCACAAAGTGTGTGTAAGTGTTAACAGCTGGATGTGCTGCTCAGCTGGCGATAGCAGCCCTGCGTCTGTGATAAAGGCTGAAGGGATGAGCAGTCTCTGAACTCTGCCTACCCATAATCCTCTCTGCTGGCATGATGATTCTGGCAAAGGGAGAGGAGGAATGGAGAGATGAAGGTTGAAGGTAGAGTACACAGAAGCAGATGTCTGCTATCTGGCAGGGCTGGCAGGGCTGATTCGGCCTTGTTTCCTTCTCCTGGTTTATTACGGCGGCAGACTTTCCATCTGCTCCTCTTCATGCTGCGTCCTCACCTTCAACAATGTGCACCAAGTTATCCTAAAACTGAAGCTGAACATCTAATTGGTTTTTGTGTGACTGATCCAAAGAAAACAATATGCCATAGTAATTGCCGTCAATTTTGATAATCAATTCTTTGTTGAAGTTATTTGTCAAGTAAAATGTCTTGTTGGGATCAGGGATGGGTTCAAGTACTTGATGTGCAACCGAATTTGTGTCTCTGTAGGCAGAGTGTGTGTGTCTCTGCTGTGAGAGTGTGTGTCTCTGCTGTGAGTGTGTGTGTCTCTGCAGGCATAGTGTGTGTGTCTTTGCAGGTGGAGTGTGTGTGTCTCTGCAGGTGGAGTTTGTGTCTCTGCAGGTGGAGTTTGTGTCTCTGCAGGCGAAGTGTGTGTGTCTCTGCAGGTGGAGTGTGTGTCTCTGCTGTGAGAGTGTGTGTCTCTGCAGGCAGAGTGTGTGTCTCTGTAGGTGGAGTGTGTGTGTGTCTCTGCAGGCGGAGTGTGTGTGTGTGTCTCTGCAGGCGGAGTGTGTGTGTGTCTCTGCAGGCGAAGTGTGTGTGTCTCTGTTGGTGGAGTGTGTGTGTCTCTGCAGGCGGAGTGTGTGTGTGTCTCTGCAGGCGAAGTGTGTGTGTCTCTGTTGGTGGAGTGTGTGTGTCTCTGCAGGCGGAGTGTGTGTGTGTCTCTGCAGGCGGAGTGTGTGCATCTTTTCAAGTCTGAATTATTCAGCTGAGTTTGATTGTGGAACTGGACTGTGCGACTCGGTCATGTGATCAAATGGAGCCGCTGAGTGCTCAGTGATGAGGATGAAATCAGGAGTATTTGTGCACACATGTGAGAGAGCTTAGTGCACATGTGAACACACACACACACACACACACAACACATGATTGTACGCTAGAGTTAAAGTGAGCTAATTACATCAAAGGTTCATGAGTTCATCTCTGGGCCAACACTGTACCTCCAAGATCCCTACTGGATCACACACACACACACACACACACACACACACACACACACACACACACACACACACACACACACACACACACACACACACACACACACACACACACACACACACACACACACACACACACTACTTTTTCATTCAGTTAACATTTGTTATTCAGGAAGCTACAAGGTGCTAAAGTGGCAACAAAGTGCTCTGAACCAGCTGATAATAGTTTTATGTCATGTGACTATTTTTAGCCTCAGTGTGTGATGTTACAACACAAATGAAAAGATGTGCACGTGAAAGAAATAGGTAAAGTGATAAGTGTGTTTGATTCTTCTCAAACAGAGCAGCTTGGTTAATGGCCCAACTCGTCTCAATATGACGCTGCAGGTTCTAGCTTCCTTTCTGTTTGTTTTGGTGTGGCTTTAAAGTCGTGGCATCTTCATTTTTAGCATGGTGGAACGCCCTTTATGTCAGCGCACACAGGCTGAAGCAAAGGGGCCTGAGTTAACAGAGAAAGTTGATAATCAGCTTCATGTTACCTGGTATCACCTGGTATCAGATCTTTAGGCTTTGTACTCAGAGTGAGCCGGTATGTTCAGCTCCCTTTGAGGTTAAAGCCTCGTGCTTCCTTTACCCGGGATCGAGGAGAAACATGTAGAGTCAGAGCAGGAAGAAGGAGAGGAACCCTGAGGACAGGGGGCAGGGGGGCAGGAGGACAGGGGGGCAGGGGGACAGAGGGGAAGGAGGACAGGGGAGCAGGAGGAAAGGGGGGCAGGAGGACAGGGGACAGGGGACAGGGGGCAGGAGCACAGGGGGGCAGGGGGACAGAGGGGAAGGAGGACAGGGGAGCAGGAGGAAAGGGGGGCAGGAGGACAGGGGACAGGGGACAGGGGGGCAGGAGCACAGGGGGGCAGGGGGACAGAGGAGCAGGGGGCAGGAGGACAGGGGGGCAGGGGGACAGAGGGGCAGGGGGGCAGGGGGACAGGGGACAGGGGGCAGGGGGACAGGGGGGCAGGAGCACAGGGGGGCAGGGGGACAGGGGGGAAGGAGGACAGGGGGGCAGGAGGAAAGGGGGGCAGGAGGAAAGGGGGGCAGGGGGACAGAGGAGCAGGGGGCAGGAGGACAGGAGGGCAGGGGGACAGAGGGGCAGGGGGGCAGGGGGACAGGGGACAGGGGGGCAGGAGGACAGAGGGGCAGGAGGACAGGGGGCAGGAGGACAGAGGGGCAGGAGGACAGGGGGACAGGGGGACAGAGGGGCAGGAGGACAGGGGGCAGGAGGACAGAGGGGCAGGAGGACAGGGGGACAGGGGGACAGAGGGGCAGGAAGACAGGGGGCAGGAGGACAGAGGGGCAGGAAGACAGGGGACAGGAGGACAGGGGGGCAGGGGGACAGGGGGCATCAGGTGGTGGTTCTCTGCCAAGCAGCCTCCACACTTGCTTCCTCCCTCCCTCTCTCTCTCTTTCTTCTTCTGCTCTTCTGTTCTGTCCTGCCAGCACAAGCTGAGGACACGCTCTAACTCTCTGTCATGGTCATCCAGTGTAAAGCTATCTGGAACAGTTCTCATTCCCCAAGGACACACACACACACACACACACACACACACATCAAACAAAGAGTTATTGAACAAAGAGATGAGACCACGGTGGAGATGCAGGCAGCCCCTCCAGCTGCTCCTCCGCGGGGAGGAGTCAGTGTTCTCATCGCTGCTCTTTGATGATAAACCTTTACATCCAAACGTTCCCTCAGAGCGACATCAAGAAACATCAGTGACAGCTGCAGAACACACGCTGGATAATGAATGCAACATAAACACACTGTATGCACTGAAGCTAGAGGAGCTGCAGAAGTCACTGTACAGATGTTTCAGAGGGGGGAAAACAACATCATATTGTTCTTCCATTCTGAAAATATAAGAACCACAGGATTTCATTAAAAGCAGCCAGCTCTCTCTTTTAAACTTTTTACATATAGCAGGTGATAAATTGGATCAAAAATTCAAAATAAGACTCTGTAGGCTACTCCTCAGTTATATCCTGGACACTTTATTTATGTATTGTTTTGACGACTCTGGGTACGTCTATTAGACCTCCACGTGATGACCTGAGGGCCCGGGTCAGGTTTTTGTCAGGTCAGAAATGAGCTGAACCACTGAGAGCCTCAAGGCCCTGAACCACCAAGGAGATTGTTGGTGAGTGAGTTTTTGCGCTGTGTCCAGCTCTGTCGCTACCCATCAGCACCTGTCTGCCGATTCCACATGTTGAATCGGCGTCGGTCAATGCGACACGGTCGGTGAGAGGAATCTCTCTGATTGGCTGTTGGGATGTTTCATTTCTCTCCATCTCTCCTCACAGGTTCAGTAAAGCCTCTTGAGCATGCCGCTGTAGTATCCATGCTTTCCCCAATTAGTGTGGTTTATCCTTATTTGTCTCCTCCGCCTCTTCTTTTCTTTTTCCACTAAAAGACAGAGGGCTGACAACACCAGCGCCATTTTCAACTTTTTATCAGACATTATTCTCCATTAGTAGACTACCTATAATACGAGTGGTGACCGACAGCGGTGTGAAAATGGTCTTCTCGTATTGTAATGGACTACCGCCCCCTGCTGGCATGGAGAGTTATTTCCTCTCACGCCTGTGCAGAACGTTCATGGTGGTTGGCCGTCGGCTGTAGTCTTTGCGGTGTGTTCAAGTGCAACTTGTTGGCCAAGACAAAAAGCGACGCCACAGTCGGCCTTTGTCACTACCACTTCTTTGCTGTCTGCTTGGTGTGTCAGGGTCTTTATGAACTAACATCAGGATTTAAAGTGATTCTGTGTTGTACGGGGAGCCAGACGTGTGTTTTGAGGGTGTTTCAGATGTCCTTGTACGTGTCACGACTCTGGCTGCTGGATTCTCAATAAGTTGAAGTCTTCCTACAGATTGTTTGGATGATCCTGCATACAGAGCGTTACGTCTCTCTCTGCTCCCTGAATGCATGGACTGATTTCTCGTCGTCTGTTTGGGATATGAATGCTGCTGCTCTGGTAATATTGTAGTGGATGGGAGAGTACGTGTGCTTGTTTATTTATCATTACAAAGTCACACTGCCAACTACTGGCCTGGCATGTAAACTGCAGTGTTTTTGCAGGTCCATGTGCACGGTGTGTGTTATCAAAATGTTGTTATCTGAAAAAAAGAAACCATTTCCAGTGGATTGTTTTTTGTGTAAAGGTGTCCTTGGTGAGCATTGGCTAAACAAAACAATCCATGTGGAGAGCAAATGGGCAAAACGCAATCCGCCTTGATGCGACCCTTGAACCTCTCAGCCGTCGCTGAACAGCAATTTAGCTTCAAATGACGAACACAAGGGCTGCTCACATTCACCTCCAACTCTAATTGCACAGAAAAGGAAGTCAAGTGTCGTGTCTTTATATTTTCTGTTTCTGTAAGCAGGTGAACCAAACAGAAATCTCCCCGAGGTGGTTGTTTGTCAGTCTCATATTCAGCGTCGGTATGAAGCCTGGCCCTCTGAAAAATATCCATTATGCATCATCTGTTCCTCTACCTGCCTTTGATTGGTTTATAAATAGAAAGCAAGGCAACACTTACCCGGCGTTTCATCACTCATATGCCGTGTCCTCTGTGCTTCACTGTTATCATCCTGTCATCTGTGATAAATTGCACGTTAATATGACACAGCTCGCCTCAGTGTTCATAGCTGACCTCATCGATAGAGTCTATTATCCATCAGTATTGAACGGTGCTGCGCCTACACAAGACAATCCCGAGTCTACCTCACAGTTATTTACAACCAGACTTTACCTGCACAAAGAGTCACATTACTACAACCCCCACACTGAACGCACACCGCCACCTACGCTACACGGTCTATACATCAACCAACATGTCGCCCACACACCACTGCATGTATTAAAGGACACAACGGGGATCCTGATGGTCAGAGCACCTTAAAGTCTAAAGCTTTACATTCAATCAGAAATCAGAGAAACAACAAGCCAATTCAAACTCACACACTACGGGCTTTAAAGGATCAGTAACATTCATGTTTTATTCATGTGGATGCACTGATTTTCTTAATCTTGCCAGGTTTTTTTTTAAATGATGTAAAGCACTTTGGTTAACTCTGTTGTTTTTAAATGTGCTCTATAAATAAAGTTGGATTGGATTGGATAAATGAGTGGAAGTGATGAGGACAAGCAATAACAGAAATCCTTTGTCCTGGTTTTAAGTGCATGTTGACATCATCTTTTTTAGCCTCTTTTCTCCCGCTGCACCCTTCGCTGAGTGAGAAGGGTTTCCTATCTTTAATCGAGACGTTGGTCTCTCAGGTTCAGAGCATGATTTAGTGTTTTCATTTTCAGTTTTTCTACTTCAGAGCTTTCAGTCACCTGATCGGCGTATAGGTGTGAAGATCTAAAAGAGGTTAGGAAAGTGGCAGCACCCGTCAAACACTCTGTGGAGCTGCAGCTCTTTAGATGTTTGCATCACCTGACACCCTCAGAAAAACAGAGATGTGAAGATAAACTGTGAGAAACCCTTCGACCCCCGTGTCCACCAAGCGTTTTTTCCGGACAGATAATTGCTGGGTCTGCGCTCAGGAGCTCTCAGATGAAGCGTTTGCTCCCTGAGAATCAAAGCACTGCACATCTGGTCTCTATGACAACGGTCTGTTGACAACGGCCTCTGTATGACAATGCTTGACCAACTACTTTGTCTGGACGATATCCTTAATAATGCACGATGCGCCCCACAGGAGACAAAAAATAAAAGCAATCTCATATATTTTGAATAGAGCGCCTGTGACGTCAACAGCGCCCTTCTGAAAAGTTGAACGATTTTCAACTTGAAGCGCTCGGAGCGGTCGCACAAAAAGGCAGAGCACTCGTAAAAGCACTGAGCACTGTGTCTTTTCTCTGGGCGTCCACCGGCTGCTGCAAGCACTCTCTACTCAGTGGGAACGATTGGAAAAGGACGCTAGGTGGACACGCTAGGTGGACCCGAGTTATGTCTCAGGTTTGATAAATAAATCAATAAATCCATCTGTCACCAAAAAGCTGTCTCTTTCCTCGTCCATCTTCAAGTTAGCTTCATAAGTTTGGAACCTTACAACCTATCTCAACTGGCATGTAGTAAATGAGGCTCTCCAATGGAGCCATTTAGCCATGGCCTATAGTCGTCATGGTAACAGTTGAATGCACAAACACATGCTAACAGTTAGCTAACAAAGGGGCTGTAGATGCTAGCAGAGTCAGGTTTGATCTGAATCCTCTCATATTACTGAACCTTTTCAGTCGACGTGTTTTTTTTTAGCTTCCCACATCGTCTTTGTCGACTTCTCGGCGGCTGATTGTCAACAAATGCACGTTAATTAAAAGGGGGAGGAGTTAACAGCACTGTGGGTGTTTTATGACGTGCATAAAGTAGCACACCTGCAGGGACGCTAAAGCGCACCACACCGAGTTCCTACATATTGCCGCTCTAACACACGCTGAGAGTGGTTCTACACTCACAGCTAAATGTCAAGGAGAGAGCCCTGCAGTGTTCCTACCTCACCAGCAGCTCTAACACATCAACACCACCGTGTTGTTGTGTTGTTTGTGGCTCCCAGATTCCAATAAAGAGCTCTCACACTGTAAATAAGGCTGCAAGGTGTGAAACTACGGTGGCTGACAAGGGCAAACAGGCTGCAACAGGGTCACCGCTGGGGCGAACAAAACCCCCTGAGAACAACGGACATCTGTTTCTGATGAGAGTGAACTCAGTTTCAAGGTGGTTTTCTTGCCGGGTTGGGCTCTTGCCCCCTGAGTCTGACCCCATCATAACCCCTGCTCTGGCCTCTGGAGGTTTGTGTTGACTAGGCTCCAACCTCCCTCTCAATCCAATCCTCTACCAGCCCCGTCTTCATAAACCTGGGTATCAGAATCCTGCATCAAGCGGACTCGGGCACAGCACCCGAGTACGGTACGTTTATGTTTTCATGGATCAAATGAACCGGACATTTGGGTCAAGGGTACTAGGATCCGGGCCCGGGTCCCTAGAGTGAATCCACCCAGAGACAGAAGGGAAAGCTTCTTGTGGCCTATGTGCATGGGGGAGCTCCCTGTGGAGGTCATCCCAAACACAGCACTGAAATCGAAGCATTTTATTTCAAACCTAAATACTCAACATGACTTACAGCAACAAAAATGTACATTTTATTTATTTTTGCTTCAGTAAATTGTAGCCTGTTTCAAGATTTAAAGCCGCTCTTCTTAAATGGGATTGATTTCTTTTTTTGTAATGTTAACGTCATGGGCGGGCCCGTTGAACTGAAGTGCAGGAGTACTTATGGGTCTTTTAATACTTAAGGTGGGAAGCAAAAAAGGAAAAGAGGAAAAAGAAGGGAGCTGGCTGGAGCATTTGAGCCCAACAAGAACTTTTTTTATTCAGCTCCAAATGCCAATAGCAGCCAGGACAAGGAGGCGAGTGTGATGCTTCTTATTGGGCATGCATTGAGTTTATAAAATTAAATTTGGGGGTCTTTTCACTGGGTGCCGAGCCATTTCTGTGGGTGGGCTTGCTTAGCAGCACCAGCTACATAAACAATCTACGGTTCCATCAGAATTAATTTGTCAATCAAATAAAAAGTTTGTTTTTGCAAGTGATCGCCCAGCGCTCAGAAACACACATTTCAGGAGTTTCTGTAGCTGGAGTTATAAACACTAATCAAAATCAACGCCCGTTCTCTCTCCTTCTGCAAAATAAAAGGCACCAATTAGCGACCCCTACAGGCCTGGAGCACTTACGTTGTGATGATTAGGTTTGCAGTGTTGATCTTTTACATTAGCTTCCTGTGTTTTAATGCATTTGTCTGAACATTTTGCAGCACATTTTGTCAAATTTACCTTCTTAAATTTATTTGGACATATTTGTGAAAAAGTTCATATTGGTTCATACTGTTTGAGCCTTTCCCCTTACTGGCTTTCAAATCAAACCACTATGATTTCTTCTCAAGAGGTAAACAATCCATTTGTGAGTCGATGAACAGCCAATCTCTTTCATATTTCATTTACATTCCCACACATGTGCCCCCCTCCGCCCTCTCTGGTACTTACCGTCTGCTGCAGGTCGGGGATGAGGACGCGGACGACCTGCGAGTTTATGTGAATGTCGTCCATGCGGCTCTGCGAGGGCTCGGCCGTGGCCTTTATCGTCTCGTAAATGGTCTCTTCGCGAGAGCTGTCGGACGCACAGTCGTCGGAGTAGTCGGAAAAGCTCTGGGCCATCTCATCCTCACTGGAGGTGGGGCTCCGGGGCATACTCAGCAGGCCCGACGGATTCAGCTGGGAACGGAGAAAGAGGGACGAAGGGTCAGACAAGCAAAGTGTTTATTAGAAAGAGTATACTATAAGAATCCCCTCTGCTCCTTTTAGACACTTTGTCTCTTTAAAAAGCCCCCTAAGATGCTAACGTTAGTTCATTAGTGTGTCCACATACATCCTGTGCAGCAGCTCGTTTCAGGAAAACACCCCGAGGACCTCAAGTGACTGCACGTCTTAGAACAGATTCAGCTTCATTAAGAGTCCAACTGGATGTGGAATAAAAGTGTGAAAACTGCACCTGCATTCCTACGGTACGACCGAAGACCCCGTCCCCTCTGCTGGGACTGCACTCCATTAAACTGAAGCGTCAACATGATGAATGGATCAGCAAATTAAAGACGGAACACCTCATCGGTCACGTCTCGTGTTCACGCTAGAATTAAGACATTTAAAATAACCTGAACATCTCATTACTCTGATCTAAAACCTGCAGGGTTTCCTTATTAGAGAGCATTTATTTAGCTCCCACAATTGACTTAATTAATTTACACACATTCATTTTGCATGCCTGCAGATGTTTGAGCTTAAAGACGGCTAAAAGTCATTTGACCTCCACCATGTGACTTGTTTCAAAAGTGCACGGTGCGGTCATGGTTACGTCAGAAAAACTGGAGAAGGGGCGCTGGTGGCGCAGTGGTTAGTGCGCGCGTCCAATGTATGGCGGCTGTAGTCCTCCGAGCGGGCGGCCCGGATTCGAGTCTGGCCTGTGGCTCCTTTCCTACATTCCTACAGTCATTCTCCACTCTCTCTCCCCCTGATTTCAGACTCTGTCCACTATCCTATCTCTCCATTAAAGGAACAAAAAGCCCAAAAATAAAAATAAAAAACTGGAGAAGCTGGGAAGGGTTTTCTGGAACAACTTCACCAACAAACAAGGCGTTTGAAGAGTGAAAGTTCTGAAGAGATGAGATGTGTGGCGCACATTGCGTTCCACTATTAAGTAGAACGCTCAAATCTTTCTTCTGCTGAAGAGGAGACAAGAAGAACAGAAGAAGAAGAGGGTGTGTGTTCATGAAATCCTGAGGGCAGGTCAGGATGTGGGAGAGTTTATTCTCGACCAGGAGCTGCAGCGCTAAAACGGCTGCTTCATGCCACACATTTCTGCTGCTGTTTGAAACACACCTGGTGTGCACAAACTGTCGGACATATCTTTACGAACTAGAGCTCTCTCTCTGATGTCCTGGTAGGTCTGTAAACCAGAGTTCAGGAAAGTGGCACACAGTTTGTTGTGATCTGATCTTCCCTCCTAATGAACGTGCCGAGGTGACGTCACCAAGCGCTGCGCCCAAGTTGGAAATGTTTTAAGTTCTGCATTCAACTCGGTTTTTTTTTACGTCTTGTGAGAAGAGGTCTCAGCTGCTGCACATCATGGATGAACCTGAGATTCTTCTGATTGTATCATCAGTAAATAAGAGCATCTGTATCAGCTCGCCCTTTTATATTTAATAACACAGTTACAACACAGCTTTGTGCAAAACTGAAGGACACTACGACTCCCAGGAGGCTGAAGGACGCTGAAGTTTACTCTATAAAACATCCCTTTTGGATATCCAGGGATGCTATTTCAAAAGGTTTGATCCGGATGAGATGATACACATTGGGAAATCTACATTTTTTCCAACATGGGTCACATCATCTGGCTCACTTTTATCCCAACTTAACGAGGAAAACCATAAAAAGACATTGAAGATGATCATATCTGAGTAATCAGTGCTCTCCCACCCACACAGCCGTTTTGGACGCCCCTCGGTTTGCCAGATATAAGAGCAGTTATCAGGTCAACAGGTGTTGCAGCGATGGAAGCGGACAAGAGAAGTGGTTCAGATAGAAGTGATTGTACCCGACCTAAAAAGCCTCTGCATGTTTCTAATAAGCTCCACGAGCAGAAACGTCCTCAAACTAGGATCAATATTGGAGATGCTTTTGAAAAATGGAGAGAGGTTAGAACACAGAAAGGTTTACAGACCGATGCAGAGCTGGATAAACACTGAAGCTTCAGTGTCCACCACATGGTTAACCTGCATGAGCATCGACTCTAGAGAGGAGGGGGGGGAGACAGCAATGTTTTGAATTTGGACTGCAGTACCCATTTTCAACACTAGGTGTCAGAGTTACATATTGTGAGCTGTTACTGTTTTTGCTGCTTCTACAAAATCTAACGCGCCTCTGGAGACAGATGTACTTCACTTGTTTCAAACTCCAACAAGAACAACAAAGAGCTTTCAATGTGCTGACAGGACTCTTCTTCACTGTGTCGGTATATTTAGACTTTTTATTTACCGGCGTACCAACAAAAACAACATTCTTTATCATGTTTGCTAAGAGATAGACTGATGGTAATCAAATTAAATCCTATCAGGAGAAAGGAGATTCTGTTCTGATTTCATTTAGAGGAGAGTGAAAAACTGTGTGTGTGTGTGTGTGTGTGTGTGTGTACAGCATCACTTCCTGCAGAGTGTCGATGACATCACTCAGGGATTTGGGTTCTCTGAGGTGAGTCAGTGGTTCTGAGTGCAGAGACCGCCTGCTCACATAGACTGGAGTGAATAAACTCAAAACACTCAGACATTTTCTGGACTTTTTCTTTATTCTTCACTTTGTGCTGACTCAAACATCATTGGTATTAAAGAAACTAGATGCTTGAATGATTGACAGAAATCATGAGTAGCAAGGTGGTTTAACCCTTTGACCTGCAGGTATTCATATTTTAGCCTGCTGTGATGCTATCTTTATCAAATGCAGCAACCCTGACATAAAACATTGTAAAATTAAATAACACTATATAGGGGGCGCCAGAAGCCGAGTGGTTAGTGCGTGCAATCCATGTACAAAGGCGTCCTCCGAGTGGACACCCTGGGTTCAAATCCAACCTGTGGCTTTTTCCCCGCATGTCCCTCCCCACACTCTCTCCTCGGTTTATGACTCTACAAGCAGATTTGTGCCTGTGCAAAGAGATGCATAGTGCAACATGTTTGTCCATCGTCAGCCACTGTACAATGGCTCATCATTTTTCCTCTTCTGCTTAGTCAGCGTCAGGTCACAATGGCAAAAGGCTCAATGAGATTGAGAAGGCGTCCGTTTCAAAGTAACATTTCACAGCTCCTCCTGTGAGATCCCAATGTGTTCCCAGGACAATTAAATCCTTAGTAGAGGGTCAGATCCGGTGTCTGGGCAGGGTGGTTCTGGCATCTGATTCAATGCTTCCTGGACGCCTCCCTTTGGTGGTTTTCTGCACACATCCAGCTGGGAGTAGACCCAGAGTTCGCTGGAGGGATTATATATCCCGTCTGGCCTTGGATCGCCTCAGAATCCCCCAGGAGGAGCTGGAAAACCTTGCTAAGGAGACTGCTGACTTACTCGACCCGACCTCGGATACGTTGAAGAAAATGGATGGATGGATGGATTTTGGGTCACCCCTTGAGTCTCCTTTAGTTGGACATTAAGAAAAAAAGGAGGCTTCTTCTCTTGTTGTGACTGGTCAACACCTTTCAGTCAACAAAGCCTGGTTTCACAGCTGGCTCCATTGTTTGGATAAACTGGTATTTCTGACGGACTGGCTGCATCACAATCGACACGATCCTCTAATATCTTCAGAAATAAACGAGGAGAGCTGTAACATTCTTCACTTTTCAGGAAAATAACTCCAAAGTGTTCGGTTTGATAAAGAAGAAGCTTTAAGACTCAGAAAATCCATCAGCGAGCAGGTGAGGCATTTTCCAGCTGCAGGGCGGTTTTGAAATGTTCCAGGTGTGTGTGCAGCATCCCCCCCCCCCCCCCGTGTTCTTGTCAATCAGCGGTGGTGTCTGTCATTGTGTCAGGACATCGACACACACACCTGGGCATGGCTGAGGAACATGTTTCTGATAACAAGAGGTAAAGGTCTCCATTTCCATCAGCTCTCAGGGAGACGGAGAGATGTTCTTTTCCTCGGATTCACTGATCTGTTTCCTCATGACATTGTTTTCACATCACTTCTGGTTTTATTGGCGCTTTTATGCAGGTTTTTCTCACGTTGGAGGACTTCCTTCTGTAATTTCTCTATGTTCTCCTTCCCTCTTGAATCAGCATGTGGCCAATTAAAAACCCCTCCGTCAGTACTACGGTGGATTATGTGACAGGTGTGTGCTAAAAGATATAGCATATTATTTTTAGTTTTTAAAACACACAAATGAGGCGTCACCTGCGAGCTCGTTCAGGCAGTCAACTCGAGCTGCACTGATTTCACACCTGACGACACCTCCTTTAAATTAGCACTCTATAGAAAGCGCCAAGATCTCCAGTCTCTCCATCCTCTCTCCTTCATCGCCAGCTCTGACCTGCACAAGTTCTGCACCCTCGCTCAACCCCACCACCACCTCACAGAGGGGTTTGGAGGTGGAAAAACTGAAGTGTGGTGCTTTTATTTTGAAGGTGGACAAACTGAAGTGTGGTGCTTAGTTTTGACGAGCTGTTGACTCAAATCTCAACACTCAGAGGCTCGTCGATAAACGGCTCGCAGTGAGCTGAATAAAGTTTTTCTCCGGTGTTGACAAAGGTAAAAGGTCAACATTTCACTCATGATGTGGATATTAATAATGCACCTGTATCTCCACTTTGTAAAACAAGCTGATGAGCTCTGTTGAGTGAGAGGAGTGAGTGTCAGTTCCTTGCAGAGTCGTGTTTACATGGACGGGACGGCCGGCTCCTCCCTTTGTGTTCAAAAGCTTTTTTTAGTTAAGGACTAGAGAGAAGAAGAAGAACATACTCACTGATTATTTGGATGTTAGTAAGAGTTTTTAGATCACGCTCAATCTGTGTCAATTTATGTAGCTAACTAAAGAGCGCTAACATTAGCATGCTAACACAACAATGCAGGACACAGGTGAAGCTCGAACCAAGGACAGTTTTTTCTGCCACTTGCAGCTAAGTGCTTAATTACGGTGCGTTCTAATTGATAACTCCTTCGTGTGAACTCGAGTGGAGACGGGTTGGAGGTGTGTCTCTGGAGGAGAGCGGAGGCTTCAGTATGGAGGAGGTGTGGCCAAACAGCAGTTTGTTTTGGTTTCATGCTGGAGCTCGAGGGCGCCATCTACTGGAGCAAAAAGTCACACATTGTTCCTTTCAAGAAAATATAAATGTTTCTTGAGTTGTTTTTGTAGTCGAAACAGGAACAAATTAATTTTACTGTCACCCTTAAAAAAACCCACACACTACAACACCACAATAATTAATTACACACACACACACACACACACACACACACACACACACACACACTCTGATAAACAGGCTGTGATTATCAGCGCTGCGGTGAGATTGTCGGAGGAAACATGTTAATGAGACACGGTCCTCTCTCGCTCACGCTGAAACTTTCTCTGCTCCGTCTGCAGCATGAATCCTAATCCCGCGTCTCACCGGAGGCTGAAGAAGACGATCACAAACTCAAATGAATCCTGCTCGTTACACACAGCGATGATTATCAGCTGATTAGCATGCTAATAGATTCACGGCCAATTCATTTCAGATGACATCACCACACAGACACGCCTGAGGAGATGTGACTGCACAAGGCGTTAATGGTGATCATTTAGTATTTCAGTGTTTGCATTTTAACTATTTGATTAAAGACCGGCTCAGACACAGACAGAGCAGTGCGTCGCTCTCTCTCTCACTCTTATTAAAAGTCACTGTAGATCGCCCATGAATATGTCTAAATGCAGCCTGGTTTCATCTGGACTTGTCAGTGAGACTTTGTCTTCTTCAGTGTTTTTGAACATATATTTGGGTAACCTGAGAGTCTACAGACCCACAAAATGTGACATAAACCCATCCAGTCCTTTGTTTGTGGTCTGCATAAGTCTTACAACACAGAGAAAAATGCTTCGTTTCAAATGTGATGTCACAGTGGGATTCTAGTAAAAAAAATAAATCCCCTCCTCTCCCCTGGTATCTCCACCCATGGACTCCACCCCCAGCCTAGAGCAAAACTTTTGCACAGGTCTGCCATTTTTATTCTCGCTACAGAGGAGTAATGTCTACGGGGAAAACTCAAGGGGGGGGGGGGGGGGGGGGTCATTGCATTTAAAGAGACACACACACCAAAACGGAGCGTTCTGAGAGAGCTGGTTTATACAGGGTCACAAACCTCCTCTGCTGCTTGATTCATGTTATATTTGGACCAAAGCACAGCACAGATGTTTCATTTAGACCACAGGGGACTGTTTGAGAAGGTGGAGAAGGGGGGATAATATGTCCTCTTTAAATCTTTCACCTCTCTTTCAGGCATGGAAGGAAAAGATGTCACCATTAAGACTTTCAGGCACATGTCATGTCTGATGCAACCTCACCGCTCAGGCTGACTTTGAGGGGTCTGATGACATTCACGCTGCAGACTGACGGACAGTTTTCAGCAGATTGCACCATTCCACCATCTTCCACACATCGTCCTCATTAACCTCATTCAGGAACACGACGCGGTGGCATCTGCAAGCTTTCTAAAGGAAGACACCTTAAAATCAAAAGAGCTTCTCCCAGCTGAAAGGATCGCGCTGGCTCGGAGTGCCGACACTTTCTGCGGGCTGCTGCTTTTTACGAGTAAACGTGTGAACGAGTGAGAGAGTGTGTGTGTGTGTGTGTGTGTGTGTGTGTGAGAGAGACGCAGAGAGGAGGAGAAGGAGTATGTGACTGGTTCTTTTGTTGGCTTTTATCACCTCTACTTTAACACACACACACACACACACACAGAGCAGTGTCCACTGTAACAGCGCTGATTTTCGTCGTCCCTGGATTGACTTTTCTTCACATCAGCCCCCCGTCTCATTCAGCGGTGTAAAGATGAAAAGACTTTCTTGGAGAGTTTCTTTCAAAGTCTTTAGGTACCTACGAGAGTGTGCAGAGTTCACTTTGGAACACGATAATTTTCTTTAATTTGCATGAGATGTGAAAGTGTGTGTGTGTGTGTGTGTGTGTGTGTGTGTGTGTGTGTGTGTGTGTGTGTGTTTGCAAGGACAGAGCAGGAAGAAGAGGGAGAGAAAAGTCAGACTTTCTCTGGTATAAATGTCTTTGACAGAAACAAACTGAAGGGTATGTTCAGGGGCGTGTCCTTTGAATGCTGATTGGCCACCCCAGATGCCATCCCAAAATCAAAATCAGAGGCGGGACTTTAAATCACCTATTCTGGATGTTTTCAAGGACAGAGGAGAACTACAAGATCACAGGAGAACTACAAGATCACATGAGAACTACAAGATCACATGAGAACTACAAGATCACAGGAGAACTACAAGATCACAGGAGAACTACAAGATCACAGGAGAACTACGAGATCACAGGAGAAGATCATGGGAGAACTACAAGATCACATGAGAACTACAAGATCACAGGAGAACTACGAGATCAAGGGAGAACTACAAGATCACAGGAGAACTACACGATCACAGGAGAACTACAAGATCAAGGGAGAACTACAAGATCACAGGAGAACTACACGATCACAAGAGAACTACAAGGTCACAGGAGAACTACACGATCACAAGAGAACTACAAGGTCACAGGAGAACTACGAGATCAAGGGAGAACTACAAGATCACAGGAGAACTACAAGATCACAGGAGAACTACAAGATCAAGGGAGAACTACAAGATCACAGGAGAACTACAAGATCAAGGGAGAACTACAAGATCACAGGAGAACTACAAGATCACAGGAGAACTACAAGATCAAGGGAGAACTACAAGATCACAGGAGAACTACAAGATCACAGGAGAACTACGAGATCAAGGGAGAACTACAAGATCACGAGAACTACAGGATCACAGGAGAACTACAAGATCACAGGAGAACTACAAGATCACAGGAGAAGATCATGGGAGAACTACAAGATCACATGAGAACTACAAGATCACACGAGAACTGCAAGATTAGATTAGATTAGAAAACTTTATTGATCCCCAGCGGGGAAACTCATTTGTCACCAGGTCAGTTCATACACACAACAAACAATATTGACAGTACATCACAGTACACAACAAGTAGATAAATAACAAACACCACTGAAACCATTTCAATAATCATGTACAGCCATGAGTCAGAAACACAACTAAAAATGTTAATTAAAATACCGGACTGCTGCAGGAACAAAGGACCTCCTGAGCCGTTCAGTGGAACATCAGTAGTCGCTCACTGAAGGAGCTTCGGCGTTAAAAACACCGTGTAAAGGATTGCCTTCAAAGATCAAAACAGTTTTAAGTTTGGTCGTCATTCCCTTATCAACAATGATCTCAAGTGAGTCTGGGCTAATGCCAATCACAGAGCCAGCTTTTTTAATGAGCTTATTGATCCTGTTTTTATCATCCACACAGATGCTGCCACCCCAACACAGCACAGCATAAAAGAGGACACTAGCCAAGATTCCTGGATAAAAGACATAAAGAAGAGTCTTGCTAATTTCAAAGGATCTCAGCATCCTTAAGAAGAAAAGTCCTGACTGTGCCTTCTTGAAAACAGCATCAGTATTCTCAGTATTCTTTTTCCAGTTCAATTTACTGTCCAGGAAGACACCACAGCGCTGACGGACCGCGGCGTGCGCAGAGTTCATTTCCAAGGTTGCATCCATCGATCCAAAGAACGTGACAAAGATGAAGATGATGTGTTCGGTTGAATGTCGTTTATATTTCTTGTGTAGAAGAAGAAGAGGATTTCTGTGCATCACTGCTTTCATTTCCACTCTGATTACGAGTTCAGAGATTCCCTGCGTTAGAAACGAGTGGGCAGAAGCCGTCTGTGGGTTCGCCGTCTGTAAAGGTCAATCAGAAGATGACAGACGAGCGGCGGGTTTGTTCATTCACGAGAAAATGTGTGTGATGCTCGACGTCGTCTGTGTCAGCGAGACGACGGAGTGTGAAGCTGTGTGAGTTTGATTGATGTACTTTGTGTGTGTGTCTGTGTGTAAGTGTGTTTATATGTGTGTGTGTGTGTGTATTTATA